>NC_060124.1:21260798-21530798 GCF_021461395.2 Schistocerca americana
TACCTTCATAGTCTTGGATGTTATTGAATTTAGCATATGTTGAAATTCAGAAGTAAGAAACATGTATTTTTTTGTTTTCTCCAAAAAAAAATTCCTGTCCCGAGATACAGGCCTCCAAAGATGACACTGCAAACACCATTTTGAAGATGCAAATTTCGGAAAAATTTTTAAAATGCTGTATCTCTGTAGCAGTTCTAGATATTTTGTTAGAGTTTTTTTATTTGAAAGATACTTGTTTTATGATTAAAATGGTATCCTAAATTTGGACATATCTGTCAAAGTTCTTTTACTGTTGCCTTTTCAATTTTTTTTTATAATTTACAGAAATTTTTTTTTTTTTTTTTTTTTTTTTTTAAATGCCAGTCCAGAAAAATTAAGATTTTTTTCTGTTGATTAGTACCATGTAGTACTATATTCTCTGGAGAGGAGAACTTCCACTTTTAAGTTGGATAGGTTTTATTTAAAAAAATATATTTAACTTTCAAGGGTAATGTATGTCTTCACAGAATTTGTTTCTTACCAATTTCTCCGTTACAGTGTTTATTTCCATTGTCATTGTTGCAGTTATTTCTTATCGCTCCTTTGTTGCAGTTATTTCTTTTCACTTTCATTACTGCAGCTATTTCCTACACTTTGTTGTAGTTTCTTGTCAGTTTCTTTGTCGTGGTTGTTCATTGCAGGTTTCTGACTGTAGTTGTTCAGCGCTAATTTGTTTGCTGAAGAGACTTCTAAGAAATCTGAGACCATCCAGTTAGTTCTGTGTTTTCGTATGGAATTTGCCAATTGACACAGTTGTAGTGTGTTATGTGAAAAGGACTATTTGAAATGGCTTTTGACGGGGCCACAGGAGAGTAAAGTGTGCTGACTATTTTCATATCAGTAAAAGAGTGATATATATATATATGACAAACAAAAAAACAGACTTTGATCAGGTTGGGAATAAGTGTTCTCACTTGAAGACTCTGTTTCAAAGTGAAGATGTTCCCAGTGACAACTTTTAGTGTTCTAAATGTTTAGACAGAATAACAACAATGATAGTATCTGAACAAGGTGAAGCCTCCCTTCGTGCAGGTTTTGCATCAATAATGGAAGAATTAAATACCCTGAGAATCAGTCAGCTACAGAGGTAGGTGTTAGTCCTGTTAAGAAACCATGGTCAGTGAAGTCGAGTCATAAGATCTATGCATCAAGAAAGCACAGAGAAAATACTAAAGCTATGGATGAAAACACTACAGAAAACTGACCACACTCTTCAGAGTAGAAATTCCATCTTCTGAATAAAGTGAACAAAAGCGCTCTTGCACCTCTTGCCAGGAATTTTTCACAAATATCAATTCAGCTGTTGAATACTGTGCATCCTATAGTGAAAAGGTGCAAGTTTTAAATATTATTCCAGAGAGACTTTCAAAGAAAACAATTTTGAACCATCTTCCATCAGTATCAAAGTACATGGTAGACAAATCAAGAAATGTGAGATCTGTAAAAGGAGTCTTTGGAAGACCAGATCCCTATTATGGTCATCTTGTAGAAGCAGCTCAAGTTGAAATAGTGTAGTCATTTTATCTGAAAGATAAATGAGACTGTTCTCGCAAGAGTGAAAAAATGACACTATAACCGTATCTGTGAGGTCAAAAAATTGTGAAAGTGAAGAGCTACATGAATCACAGTATTATAGAAACTTTTGCAATTTATAAGAGCAAATGTACTTCACATATTGGAAGATCAAAATTTTATGCACTACAACCTAAGTAGGTAGTTCCACACCCACCCAGAGATGTCTTTTTATGTGTGTACTGCAGGAATTTTGAGCTTTGTGTGATAACTTTGAAGAACTTACGGGAGCATGTGACATATGACACCTTGGTTGGGCGTGCGAAGTCATTAGTAGTCTGTGACGTAAAGTGAGAGACTTGTTTGTTTCAAGAATGTGGTGACTGCCCTTGAAAGGGAGGACTGTCTTTACAAACACTTGGCCTGGAAGATGTAGCAGATAACTCTGCAGAAATTACATATGCAACATGGGAGGAAAATAAACTAATTAAGAAAACTGTTACCTTTGACAGTTTCATTGATAAACTTGGTAAATGGTCAGTGAAAGCAGTGACACACCAGCATCTGAAGAAATTGCAAGAACAACACACTGCAGAAGTGAAAGGGTATGTACAGGCTGATGAACAATGTTTAGTGTTTCACTGTGATTTTGCTGAGAACTGGTCTGTAATTCTCCCACAAGAAGCACAAGGGTATCATTTGAGTAATGACCGGGTTTCAATTTTTATAGGAGTGACATATTTTCAAAACAAGACCACAAGTGTTGCAGTTATAAGTGATACCACAGGACATGACTCAGCACACGCTTTGCTAGCAATGCACAAAATTCTTCAACTGCAAAGAGGGGCAGAGAAGATCATCATTATTCCTGACAGTGCTCCTAGTCATTTTAAAAACCGTTCACTTGTGCCAACTGACTAGGTACACAGTGCTACTGGCCACCGGAAGTGGCCTTGTGATGGTGTAGGTGGCCTGCTGAAGTACCATGCTACAAAACATAATCTTTCCAGACAAAATACAGCTGCAATTCAGAATGCTGAGGATTTTACGAGTGTCGTGAAATCTTACACATTCACAGCCCTTATTATTTTGTCCAACGAGGAAATCGAAGAATTCAGTGAGCAGAAAGAAGAAGAATGGTCCAAACAAACTACCCCTGTGAAAGGAATTCAGAAGACACATTTTTGGACTCACAGCGATGTATGAACTCATACTGCATGCACTTTAAACAGCAAGAAAGAAGAAATTTCGTTTGTTTGGCCAACACCTCAGAAACAGCAGGATAATATTCAGATTCACAATCTGAGAAGGGGGGATGTTTGTGGCATGTGTGTATGACTGTGACTGGTAGATTGCAGAGATTATAGACACCAGTTATGAGTTAAACATAACTGTAGTGAACTTTATGCTACCACATGGACCAGCTGCTGGATATAGGTTTCCAGCTGAAGGACAGCAACAATGCCATCAGTGCTCACTTCCTGTTCACAATGTTTTGAAGATTGTAAGTGCTCCAGATCCTCTTGGTTCAACAGGAAGGCATCACTCTATATCAAAGGAAGATACTGAAGCAGTGGAACATATTTTTAGTCCACTGACTGGGTAATTTCAGTACAAAACAGAGTGCACAGAGGTTGTATAAATTGAAAATTTTACATGCTTGGACCTTTCACACATATTTTGTAACCATTTAAAATGTTTGAAAAATGAGTGTCTTCTTCATCTTTTGAAATTAAAATTATGTTAAATAAGGCTAGGTTTTGATTTTTGAGCGCCCGTTATGTGATGAGAAAATGGGTTTTATGTACTGCAAAATTTCAATTGTTTATAAAAGCTGTTCAATCTAAAAGTGGGGGCTCTCCTTTTCAGGGAATGCAGAACTATACAGTAGTAATCAACAGGGAAGAGAAAAAATTATGGATTGGCATTAAAAAAAATTTGAAGAACTTTGACAGATAAGTCCAAATGGAGGGTTTCTTTGTAATCATAAAGCAATTATCTTTCAAATAAAAAAATCCCAACAAAATATGTAGAACTATTCCAGAGATACAGCATTTTAAAATTTTTTCCAAAATTCGCATCTTCAAAATGGTATGTACAGTGTCATCTTTGGAGGTCTGTATCTCGGAGCAGAAACTGTTTTGGAGAAAACAAAAAAAAATAAAATAAAATGTGTTCCTTGCTTAATCATTAATTTTAACATATGCTAAATTCAAAAACATCCGAGACTATGAAGGTAAGATTTGTTCCTAAAGTGCGCATCATTTACGACGGCGGCCAAGTTTAGGTTCGTTCTGCACATCTGACGTCACAAAACACAGTCAGCCAATGGACACAGAACGACGTTGCCAGAGCTCGACTGCAGTGCAGAGCACGGACGAGTGTCTTCAGGTTTAGAAACGTTCAGTCATAAATAAAGTAATTGAACAAAAGCAATATCTTGATAGCAGACTTTCTATGAAAGAAAGTTCGGAAAAAGCATTCTTTGTACCAATTGCTTCATATTCTATTAATTAATTAAACCAAACATGCAATAAGCCTCCTAATTCAGGCGATAGCAAGGAAATTCATTCTCACTAACCGCTTTTTCGTGACGCAATAAAGAACAGCGGTAATTGTTTATTTTCCATTGTAGTTCGACGAAATGTGAGTAATTCATAGTCATACCAGCAGTGTTTGTCGGTATTTTGCGTGCTTCTTTAAAGTCCTCCGGGAATTCCATTGAATGACGAGCTGCGGTAGTGTAATGGTTAAGGTGTTTGGCTGCTACGCAAAAGGTTCTGAGTTCAAACCTTATTTGCTGCTTAATATTTTCTTTATTTAAAAACAATGTTGAAGTGTCTTACTTCATGAATTTTATTCGTTTGAATGTAATTTTTTGAAATTTCTAGTGGCAACTAAAATCGACCATACGGAAAGTATACGCTGTGGACTTTTACCCCTGCAAACTCTTCAAAATTTCATGCAATGGTTTACTACATTTAATGCTGCACAGTAACTGCGTAGAACATCGAAACAAAATTAAGTCATTTATGGGGGGAAGGTATCAGTCAAGAAGATGTGTAAAAAATCAAATTTTTTTTGGCCCAAAAATTTTTTTGTGAATTCGAATGATAAGTGTGTCAAAGCAGTCGGAACACCACGTGTCTGCACAGGCGAGCAGTGCAGTGATGACAAAATCGTGCACAGCGCGGAATGCGGGAAGCACGTCTCTATAGCAGCAAAAGGGTTAATGTGGCCGTGGTTGCTTTACTTCATAAACTGTGCGCTCCCCCCTAAAGGTAAGTTTGCAAACTATACTATACTACGGCGCTGCTTCTCTTGGCGCGTGCAACTGGCAACGCAGCAATCTCCTACATCTGGCCAGGCATGCGTGAACCGCGACGATAAAAGAATTGAACTATAGCCTGCCTGAATTGATATGGACTATGCCCAAAGTACAATGCAACAGTAAACAAATACTTTTCCATGTAGCAAGTATGAGAACATACCTTTCCACATACGAAGTGCAATTCCTTTATGATTGTCTATTAAAACAATTCTTCCAAGACTGTCTGTTACAACAGACAGTCTTCTATTTGGAGAAATAATAACTTTATCACCATTCCTCATCTGATCACACAGACCAAACCTGAAATATAACTTACATGTATGTTAGTCGATTCTAAAACAATGAACAACAACAACAAATCAAATTAAAAACTTACTTATTAAGTTCCAAATTACCAGAAACAATCTAAACTGTGAGTGACAGTTATTAATGTGTAGTGGAGGCTCACTCCCAAAAACAGAACTGATATTTCATATTAGCCGTATATTATTGTTATTATAACAAAAATAAATACCAAGAAAGTGCTTCTTTTTTCTTATTATTGTCTTCTTTTAATCAAAAAATGCAATTAACACTACTACTGCACTTAACACTGTTTGTAGGACTGCTTATAACAGACAGTATAATCATTACACTCTTGAGCACAAGCTTGGCGTGAGGAAATGTGGAAATTAGACATGTCCTTTTCAAAAGAACCATCCAGGTAATTTCTACAAGTGACTTCGAAAAACCGCAGAAAACCTAGCTGTGGATGGCTCAGTTACCCCACATGATAATCCAACATCTTAACGACTGCACAGTCATGCTCAAGTTTCCCAAAAGTTACATTTGTCAACTGTTATTTATCAAGCACAGTGTTGTAGCCGCATTAAAATCCGTCAACTTCATCTCCAATGTAACTTTACTACCAGCAGCAGTGTTATAACTTGGTGCCATGACAGGTTGTCTGAAGAAGGTGAATCGAGAGAGGCAACTAGATCAGTTTAGCATACATTTGAACAATTCTATGAAAGAGAATTTGAGACATGGGCATACAGAGCTTGCTGTTATTCAGGGAGGACTTACTTCACAACTGCAACCTCTTTATGTCACAATAAATAAACCATTTAAAGTGTATATCAGAAAGGAATGGAACAAATAGATGATGGATGAAACCCAAAATGAACTCACACTGAAGTGAGCTTTAAAATGACCTTCAATCAGACAAGATTGTCAGTGGATAAAACAGTCTTGGTCAACAGTGGGGGAAGACATCATTGTTAAATCTTTCAAAAAGTGCAGCATAAGTAATGCTCTTGATGACAGTGAAGACCATCCTATACACAAAGAGGGCAACGATGAAGACAAAGAGGCGGAAGAAGAAAGTTCAGCTGACAATTTTCAAGGATTTTAAAGGTCTGTTTGGTTTTATAAACTAAGAATTTTGTTAGTCTGACTTTGCAATCTAATAATAAAAATGGAAAAAATATTATTTCTTAAAAAATTGCTAAAAATTAAGGTGCATCTTAGAGGCCGTAGTGTCTTATAGCCTGTAAAATATGGTAGTATGATATACAGCATGCACAAAATATTATATAGCATCACTCCAAGGAGGCAGAATGCCTGACCAGTACACACCTTCAAGAGGTGAAATTACTTGCACTGCTGACAGAAATGCTTAAAGTAAAACAGTAATCCTAGCTGCACGAAATAGAGGTTTCTTCCTCAGGCACAAAAGGGGAACATAGAGCTCACAAAAGCAGAATTACTGTTCAAGTGTTTCTACTTGTGTTACCAAAAAACTCACATCCTGAAGGTATGTAATAACCAGCCATGAAGATATATCAATGCAGTTACAATATGGTGATGCTAACACTAGAGATTGACATTATGGAATAAAACTGAATCCTGCACTTAAAGAGCTCCAATAACGTTTAACATTAATGAACTTGTGAGATGCAGCTGCAATTATAATTTTAAGTTTTATTTCTTCAGTGCAAAGTGAATTTTCAGTTTACATGAAACAGCTGTGGCAACAACAGAAGAATAGAACTTGCTTGTGTGTGTGGCTTGTCCTAAATAAATATACTTTCTGATGTGTCTGCTGAGAGGTGTGGCTGCAACCTGTGCTGACATTAGTGACTTTTTATGGGGCTGCCACTAGTGGTATGACATGGATTGCTGTAGCCAGCTCGAGAGTGCAAAATTCACTCAGTGCTGACATCAGTGATTCCTCCTGTCAGTTACCTATGTGATAGGTGGTTCAGTTATTCAGTCTAGTGACAATGGTTTTACATAAACTGAAACATTGAGTGTCACCTGTTAGGCATAAGAGCAGCAAATAACCATGCTCTCTCTAACTGTCCTAGCGCAAGGTCCATGTGAGCATCAATCCCCATATCTTACACCTATTCACTGAGGATCAGAAACAAATTTATACAACAGTTTTCAAACAATACGTGGATTTGGGACAATGGATGAAACATGGATCCACAACTACACACCACAGTCAAAACAGCAATCAAGTCAGTGGACAGAAGCAGGTTCTTTAGCTGCACAGAAGGCAAAGAATGTAAGCAGTGGAAAAGGTCAGAGCATGTGTTTTAAGCTCTACAGGATTTCTGTTAAAAAGAGACATGGTTTGCAGAAAAACATTATCTTTCACTGTAACATGCATCTACCCACAAATAATGTCTTAGCAATGGTAAAATTGAGGGATCTGCAATGTGAAATGTTACTGTAATACAGCCAGATGAAGTACAGGGTTATTACAAATGATTGAAGCGATTTCACAGCTCTACAATAACTTTATTATTTGAGATATTATCACAATGCTTTGCACACACATACAAAAACTCAAAGTTTTTTTAGGCATTCACAAATGTTCGATATGTGCTCCTTTAGTGATTCAGCAGACATCAAGCCGATAATCAAGTTCCTCCCACACTCGGCGCAGCATGTCCCCATCAATGAGTTCGAAAGCATCGTTGATGCGAGCTCGTAGTTCTGGCACGTTTCTTGGTAGAGGAGGTTTAAACACTGAATCTTTCACATAACCCCACAGCAAGAAATCGCATGGGGTTAAGTCGGGAGAGCATGGAGGCCATGACATGAATTGCTGATCGTGATCTCCACTAAGACCGATCCATCGGTTTTCCAATCTCCTGTTTAAGAAATGCCGAACATAATGATGGAAGTGCGGTGGAGCACCATCCTGTTGAAAGATGAAGTCGGCGCTGTCGGTCTCCAGTTGTGGCATGAGCCAATTTTCCAGCATGTCCAGATACACGTGTCCTGTAACGTTTTTTTTGCAGAAGAAAAAGGGACCGTAAACTTTAAACCATGAGATTGCACAAAACACGTTAACTTTTGGTGAATTGCGAATTTGCTGCACGAATGCGTGAGGATTCTCTACCGCCCAGATTCGCACATTGTGTCTGTTCACTTCACCATTAAGAAAAAATGTTGCTTCATCACTGAAAACAAGTTTTGCACTGAACGCATCCTCTTCCATGAGCTGTTGCAACCGCGCCGAAAATTCAAAGCATTTGACTTTGTCATCGGGTGTCAGGGCTTGTAGCAATTGTAAACGGTAAGGCTTCTGCTTTAGCCTTTTCCGTAAGATTTTCCAAATCGTCGGCTGTGGTACGTTTAGCTCCCTGCTTGCTTTATTCGTCGACTTCCGCGGGCTACGCGTGAAACTTGCCCGCATGCGTTCAACTGTTTCTTCGCTCACTGCAGGCCGACCCGTTGATTTCCCCTTACAGAGGCATCCAGAAGCTTTAAACTGCGCATACCATCGCCGAATGGAGTTAGCAGTTGGTGGACTTTTGTTGAACTTCGTCCTGAAGTGTCGTTGCACTGTTATGACTGACTGATGTGAGTGCATTTCAAGCACAACATATGCTTTCTCGGCTCCTGTCGCCATTTTGTCTCACTGCGCTCTCAAGCGCTCTGGCGGCAGAAACCTGAAGTGCGGTTTCAGCCGAACAAAACTTTATGAGTTTTTCTACGTATCTGTAGTGTGTCGTGACCATATGTCAATGAATGGAGCTACAGTGAATTTATGAAATCGCTTCAATCATTTGTAATAGCCCTGTATATTAACGTTGTAGGAGACTGTGTTGAAAAGTAAAAGCTTTCTGTGTTGAAAAGTAAAAGCTTTCTGAAACCTAAAATTCTAATTTTCACTGTAATGGCTAGAACTTTACAGACCACTCTTGTTTAGCTGTGAGTAATTTTAGTGCTGATGTCAAGTTAACATATGTTTAAAAGGCAAATATTTCTTGCTAAGATTATTACATTACATACAACTGACATAGTTTTAACACATTACCATTTTGTATATTACCATCATCAACCATTTGGAAATTACTGCTGGATAAAGGACCCTCCCACATTTTTCCATGTTTTACAGTTTTCAGCTATGCACACCAATTTTTCTCATGCAATATCAACTCAACTTCCATTAGGACATGTACTGATCTTTCACCTCTTGGAATGTAGAAATGAGCTTTTTCACTGTTCCATCAAGCAGACACTCACATGGCTGTATGTTTCAGCCACCAGCATTTCATTTTCACTACAATTATAGCTTTGTCTTCCAAACCAGGCTATTCTGTGATCCATTTGTTTGTTATTCTGTCCCTTCTAGTAATTTTCAACATGCATCTCTCCAATACTAACTGAGCAACCTACAATTTTTTAATGGGCTTCACATTAAAAGTTTATGCCTCTCTATGTCAAAATTGGTAATTGAAACTAATATTAAACTTTCTTTTCCATATACACTGTTATCCTAGTTTTTAAGGCTTTAGTTAGTTTACTGAAGGAACTCTAGGCCATTTTTGCCTTTCTGTTCATTTTCTTCCCTGTCCATACAACTGACCTAGAGACAAAAGCTCATAAAGTGGTACTAAATATCTTTCTCTCCTGACAAAGTCTAATGGATATTACAGGAATAACAAATAGATTATTCAGTGTATTAACATAGGCATGTTAGCAAAGGTTTTTTTCTGAAACTAAGTCAGAAGCATACTTGAAATGAAAGAACCCTGACAAAGTGTTCACTCATGCGCATTGTTCTATTCTGCTTATGACTTGCATATGGTCCATTGTGCTATATCCATGTCTAAAAGCAGGCTTAATTAGCAATGTGATACCAATGGCACCTGTTGGAAACTGTATCTTTACATGTGCATGCTTGGGCCTCAGCTCATTTGTCAAATGGATTCTAGTCATGTGATTGCTCTCTATGTACTCATATTCTCACTGTCAGCCCATGACCCAATGAAACTTAAGTTATTTAAGACTGTGTTTCCTTGTGTTCCTAGTTAGAACACAAGTGGCAACAAACAATGACAGGATTTTCGTGTGTTCTGCATCATCAGGATTTACTGCTGTTCGCCCCTACCACGGAGGGTCTACTGAAGTTGCTCACCCAACAACAGCAGTGTACAGCAGCTGTGTGGAACAGCTGTTGGCTACACTGAACCAGGCCTTGCCGCTGGTTGCTCACCCAATGGTGTTCCCACCCTTTGGTGAATCTGCAGAAGACTGGGATGCTTACAAGAAGTGACTTCATCATAATTTCATGGCATTCTGCATGGTCAAAAAGTAAGTCAGTAAGGCAGCAGTTCTCATTTCTTCTGAACCGTCAGCTACATAGCAATTAATGCATCAGTGTCCAATAGTGACAAGAAGGGTAGCAATTTGCACATCTAGGATTCTGTTTGCTTTTACAGTTTACTTCTACAGTCAGGCTTGGTAGGACGGGTAGAATGCATGCAAGTTGTGTGCAGACGAAAGTGGAGCTGTGTGCAGTTCACAAACAGCTGAATGGGTTTTTGGCTATGGTCAGCCACATTCAGCCTGCTGCCTTGGGGTGTAGTGGTGGCGGAGAATCCGAGCATCACATGGGATACCTCAAGTGTTGCTTGTTTCATCCAAGGGCTCTGCTGCAAAACCACCTCCTAGTGTATCTGACGCAATGGATACACCCTCACAGTAGGGTGTGTGGAGGATAGTAACACACTTATGTCACCTGAGACAGATGGCTAATGTGTGTCTGGCTTTGCCCATTCACCCTGTGAGTCAACATTTGGCCACTGCTTCGACTGGGTCCGAGCAGCCACATGATGTAAGGGGTTTACTAGTTATCAGGAGCTCCACCATTAAGTGCATTATGCCCCTTAGACACGTTCAGAGTTGAAAAGAAAGCCAATGTGCACTCAGTGTATCTGCACGGGGGCTCATCCAAAATGTTGAAGTGGCCCTGCCTGTAGCTACTGAGCATACAGGGTGCAGTTGTCTGCAAATATGGCTCATTTTGGCACCAATGACGTCTGTCACATGGGTTCTGAGGCCATCCTCAGTTCATATCGGGCTGCTGGGGAAGGTGGTCAAGGCTGCTCAGCCACGAGTGTGAGAAGCAAGCAGAGCCCGCAGTTTGCAGCCTTGATCCCAGAGTTGTTTGGGGTCCTTTGGTACAGAGCCGAACGGAGGGTCTGAAATAAAGGCTCTGTCGACTGTGTGACAGTCTTCGTTGCAGATTTCTAGACCTGCATTACTGGGTGGGTCACAGGTCCCCTACACAAAGGAAGTAGCTGCTCGGGTAGCAGAGTACTTGTGGAGTGCATAAGAGGGTTTTTTACGCTAGGCGGTAGTTTGTTACTCTGATAAACAAGGACACTTCAACTGTCAAAATTTTATCAGTAATTTGTCAAAGTATTCAAAACAAAGTTCCCAAATTTACTGCCCTCCAGATATGTTCGTGCACTCAAAATATACTTGGGACTCAGAGCTGGATGAAACCCAAAGTGGAAAGCTCTGACACATAGTTAGTGAATCACAGAACGTACATTGGAAAGACAGATTAGATGCCATAGGAAGGGGAATGTTCATTGCAGTTAACAAAAATACTGTCTCTCTACTGAGGTCAAAGTTAAGTGTGACAATGAAGTTATCTGGTTGCTTATAACATGTAGGTGAACCCAGGTTAATTGTTGGATGTTTTTACTGACTGCCCAATACCATTGTGACTGTTCTTGAGACATTCAAAGAAAGTCTATGACTAGTAGTGTATAAATATACAGCTCTTGCAATACTACATGGAGGTGAATTTAACTAATCTAGTATAGACTGGGATGTCTATGGATTAATTGCAGAGAGCTACAGACAGACAGTCATACAAAGTGCTTCTGAACATGTTTTCTGAAAACTGCCTTGAGCAGCTAGTTTGGTAGCCCAAATGCAATGGAAATATCTTAGATCTTGTAGCTACAAATGAGGCAGATCTTATCAATAATATTAGTACAGAAATGGGAATTAGCGAACATGTCGTCATTACAGTAACTATGGTTATGGAAGTTTATAAATCAATGTAGAAGAATAGGAGAATGTTCCTACTAGAAAGAGCAGATAAGCAGTTGTTAGCATCTCACTTAGACAGTGAATTGACATTACTTTGTTCCAGTGAGATGGATGTAGAGGAATTATGAGCAACGTTGAAGCAGAATGTAAATCATGATCTGGAGAGATATGTGCCTAGTATGTGAATTAAGGATGGAAAAGATCAACCATGTTTTAATAACAAAATGTGGAAAATGCTGAGGAAGTGGAGGCTGTTGCACTCTCAATTCAAAAGAGAATGTACAAACAATGACAAGCAAAGGTTAGTAGAGATTTATGGATCTGTAAAAAGATCTACGCCCAAAGTATACAACAACCACCTTAGTATAAGGGCTGATAGAGAACCCGACAAAAGACTGGTTCCATGTTAAATCGCAAAGTGGGTCTGAGGCTTCCACCCAGTCCCTTGTTGACCAGTCTGGTACGGGTATTGGAAGATAGAAAAACAAAAGCCCAAGTTTTAAACTTTGCATTCAAGAAATTGTTCACGAAGGAGAACCATACAAATGTACCATCTTTTTGACCAAGTGGCAGACTCCCATATGGATGACATAGTAATAAGCATCCCCTGTGTAAAGAAACAACTGAAAGATTTGAATGTAAATAAGTTATGGAAGCCCAATATGGTTTTACAAAGAGTACTCTACTACTCTATGGCACTGGCCCTTACCTACAGGGTGGCGCACAAAATGTGTTACCATTTTGTTTTTGAATATAAACTTTATTGTCAATACAATCTGAAAAGAACATATATTACAATGAAGAGCCGTCCATGGAGATTTGTTCTAACTCAGCACATGCTCAATATGTCCACCATTTTGTTTCCTAACTTCCTTCAAACGAACACTGAAGTTAGTGATTACCCTACGGCACATGTCGCCCGTAATTTCACTGCAAGCTTGAAGAATAAGTCTTCTGAGCTCCATTAAATCACGTGGACGTTTTGGGAAATTTTTTTCCTTTAGGTACCCCCAAAGAAAAAAGTCACATGGATTGAGGTCTGGACTATTGAGGGGCCAATTTCGCCTGTCATTGAAGCAACCTGGAAACCTGAGTGAAATGATCCGCATGTCAAAATGCTCGTATAAAAACTCCAACACAGTGTTTGCAATATGTGGCCTTGCTTCATCTTGCATGAACCACTGCGTGTTGAAAGGCAAGGCAGTAGCAAGAAGCTGTGGAATTTAATGGAGCTCAGAGGGACTTATTCTTCAAGCTTGCAGTGAAATTACGGAAGACATGTGCCGTAGGGTAATCACTAACATCAGTGTTTGTTTGAAGGGAGTTAGGAAATGAAATGGTGGACATATTGAGCATGTGCTGAGTTAGAACAAATCTCCATGGACAGCTCTTCATTGTAGTATATGTTCCTTTCAGATTGTATTGACAATAAAGTTTATATTCAAAAACAAAATGGTAACATATTTCGTGCACCACCCTGTAGATTGCATTTATCGTGAATCTCTTGCCCACTGCAAAGTCCTAAGTAACTGGACAAAAGCACAGGTGACTTATGTATATACGAAGCGTACAAGAACGGACCTGCAAAATTACAGACCAGTATCCCTAATGTCGGTATGCTGCAGAATCCTTGAACACAATCTCAGTCTGAATATAACAAATGTTCTTGAGACTGAGAAGCTTATGTCCAAGAATCAGCATGGTTTTAGAAAGCATCACTTCTGTGAACTATGGATGAAGGGCGACAGGCAGATTCCATATTACCAGTTTTCCAGAAAGCACTTGACACGGTGCTCAATAGCAGGCTGTCAACAAAGATACAAGCATATGGAATAAGTTCACAGATGCGTGAGGGGCTTGACGTCGTCTCAACTTATAGAACTCAGTATGCTGCCCTCAATGGTGGGTATTCATCAGAGACAAGGGGCTGTCACAAGTGCCCCAGGGAGGTGTGAGAGGACTACCGTTGCCCTCTATATACATAAATGATTTGGCAGACAGAGTGGTTCACAGTCTGCAGCTGTTTGCTGGTGGTGCTGTGCTGTATGGTAAGGTCAAAGTTGAGTGACTGTAGGAAGATACAAGATGACTTAAGCAAAATTTCTAATTGATGTGATGGAAAAAAAAGTAAGTTAACATAGATGAGTAGGAAAAAGAAACCTGTAGTGTTTGGATACAGCATCAGTAATGTCCTGCTTCACACAGTCATGTGGTTCAAATTTCTATGTGTAATGTTGCAAAGCGATATGAAATGGAACGACCATGAGAGGCCCTTAGTAGGAAAGGCGAATGGTCGACTTCGGTTTATTGGGAGAATTTTAGGAATGTGTCATTTATCTGTAAACAAGAACACACTGGTGTGACCTATGCTTGAGTACTGCTCAAGTGTCTGGGATCTGTACCAGGTCAGATTAAAGGAAGGCATTGAAGCAATTCAGAGATGGGCTGCTAGATTTGTTACTGGTAGGTTCGAACAACACGTAAGTGTTACAGAGATGCCTTGGGAACTCAAATGGGAATCTATGGAGGGAAAGTGACGTTCTTTTTGAGAAACATTATTAAGAAAATTTAGAGAACTGGCATTTGAGGCTGCTTGTCGAATGATGCTACTGCCACCAACATACACTGCATGTACAGACCGCAAAGATAAGTTACGATAAATTTGGGTTCATATGGAGGCATATAGACACTCGTTTTTCACTGGCTCTCTTTGTGAGTGGAACAGGGAAGAAAATAACTAGTAATGGCAGAGGGTATCCTCCAACCACACGCTGTACAGTGGCTTGCAGAGTATGTACGTAGATGTAGATGTATCCTGGATAGCCCCTCATATATATATTGCCTACTGTGCCAGTTAGCTCCTCTGCAGGAACCAGTGTTGCTTTCCTCTGACAATACCGTACTTACTCGAATCTAAGCCGCACTTTTTTTCCGGTTTTTGTAATCCAAAAAACCGCCTGCGGCTTAGAATCGAGTGCAAAGTAAGCGGAAGTTCTGAAAAATGTTGGTAGGTGCCGCCACAACTAACTTCTGCCGTCCAATATATGTAGCGCTACACAGGCTTGCTTTGCAGGCACAAAGATAAATATTGGCGCCAAAACCTCTGCCTCAGTAAATAAATCAAAAAAAAAAAAAAAAAAAAAAAAAAAGGAAGACGAGCTTTTTTCTCCGCCCAGAGTTTCGACCACTGCATTTTCATACATTATCCAACGAAGTAAATACAAATTCCGTATTGTTCATCTTCGAATGTATCAGCATTGCAATGTACTACTGGCAAGACTGTTTGGGGTTTTTGTCAATATGGCCAACTCTACATTCTGAATTTTTTCCTACCTGTGAGAAGAGATGGTTGTTAATAGGAACTTTTATGAATTGTGAATCACATGCAGTATTCTCTTTACAATAAGAATAATACGAGTATAAACATTTTGCGATGTATTCTTTTGTGTTTGCTGCTATCTCATTTAAATCCTGTCTGCCTAATAAACTACGAAACTAGAGTGAGACAACAGCAATCGCGGAAGAATATACATATCATGTCATGTTTATATTTGTATTATTCTTATGGCTAATAGTGATACAGTCAGAAATGAAGCACGGCAATTGACTAGATTTTTAAATCTAAGATGACTCTAATTTCTGTGCAGAATGTAATGTACTAAAGAGGCGTCTGCAAAGATTTTCAAACAGGGAAAAATGTTTGCTAAATTCTCGTTCAGAACATTATCTATCATACGCAGTCTATTATTTGGTTCTTGTTGATCATTATCCAAGAAACAGCAGTGTAAGTAACAACAAATAGCAGTCTCTTGCCATTGCTTCGCTAATGAGACACAAGTCCTCTTTTTTTCTTTTTTTTTTTTTTTTCGTTGTAGGCGGCGGTAGCGTGCACGAAAGCAAGCCATGCCGCGAGCGGCGACAGGCCGTAAACACTCATTATCAGAATGCGACAAACAATGCATGACACAGTACAGTAATGCATTTTCAGCTTAGAGTGACAAAGGGTACCTGTATAAATACGGATGGAGCGCCTGACGCATAGCATGGCTACCTGGTAAAGCTTAACTGCTAAGCTTACGACTCGAACCAAACTACTGTAGCTGTATCATCATTCATTCGACCTAAATTGTGTCTCATATTAAAATGGACCAACTTTGTTTCGATTTGGAGGTGCGGCCTAAAACATTTCTCTCCTCCTGAATTTCGAGTCTCGAATTTCAGGTGCGGCTTAGAATAGGGAAAAAATTTTTTTCCTTGATTTCGAGTCTCATTTATCAGGTGCGGCTTAAGATTCGAGTGTGGCTTAGATTCGAGTAAATACGGTATGTGTCGTCTGCTGTCCTCTTATCACCAAAAGTTATGCATGTGGTCACTGTGCATGTCAAATTCTACCAACATCACAAACAGTTGCAGTAGTCATATTGAGCTTGGGCAGCCAAGCTTCATGCCCTCAGTTGTAAATGCTGCTCTGTCATGGCCAAGTCTCAGGAGTCATACGCAGACACCCTAGAACAAGACGCATTCATCTGTTCAGCCTCTGGTAAGGAAGTGCACCAGCATGACCTTCAGTTTGAGGACCCTACGTTGGAGGAAGTTTTGAATAATGCACAGCCGTTCGAGGTTCCCCATGTGGTGGGCTGCCAGGTAGGGCCTTAGAGTGATGTCACCATTGTTGGCAGCATGCAAACTCGAGATGTAGAGCCTACTGCACTAGAGGACAAGGAGGTGGCCACAGTACAAATAGATTCATCAGGCCACTGCACACAATCATCAGCACTGGAAACAGTGAATGCCTCTTTTATCATGTCATTCGTTTTGTACAGCACGAGCGAACCTGGCACAGGTGGTGGGCCAGTTGCATAATGTAGGAAGAAACATCAGGTAGCAGCAATGTGTTAATCTTTAACCCTTTATGAGTCCTTGTAGGAATCAATGAACATGGATACTGATGCCATCTCGTTGTGTCTGCCATTGTTTGAAGGCAAGAACAAACTTTTCATTGAAGTGCAGGTGATGAACTAACTTCACTGGAGTGCTGATGATTACCAATCATTGCACCTACAGGGCAACACATGAGCTGCCGTGTCCCTAGTTAAGTCACAGACATACACCAGGCTTGGGTCCCCACCACTGGCACATATCGATTGTCGGCTGGTAAGCTATCATTACCAGCAGATTCCTATTCTCTGCCAAATCACGGCTGACACAGGTTACAAGCCAATTGTCCATTCTGTTACATACTTGGTGAGCAATACGAGTACCCAAAATTTATTTGGGTTGGATGCTTTAGCTACTCTCGGATTTTCTGTGCCAGATGCAGTGCATTTGGTGTCAGATCAAGTTCTTTATCATGAACTGCAGTCTTCACATTCTAAGTTTCTGGATCTGTTTGCCCCAAGATTAGATTAACAAATTTGAAGGCACACATCATCCTCAAACCCTCTGCCTGCACTTGTTTGTTTGTATGTGGCTGCTGCCAGTTGCTTCACATGACCATGTCAATGCACAGCAAGACTGCTTAATGTCAGTAGGAGTAATTCAAGTGATTTCTTCAAGTGCGTGGGCTATGCCTTTAGTAACTTAGTGACTGTAAACAAACCGTATGGTCAGCTTCGGTCCTTTGGTGATTTTGAGGTCACTATTAATGTGCAAGCAATTGTGCAATTGTAGACACTTACCGCCAACCTTGCCTGGAGGAGTTGCTCACAAAGCTGGCTGGGAATAATTTCTTTTCCAAAACTAATTTGGCCGAAACTACCAACAGATTCCGCCGGATGAAATATCAGAACAGCTGCTTGTGCTCAATATCAGCAGCTAATGTTTGGGCTCATTACTGCGCCAGCCACCTTTTAACATTTTCTAGAAGAGTGTCCCAAGTGCATTAACTGTCTTGATGATATTGTGATGACAGACGCTACCATGGAGGATGTAACCTGTGTTCCTTGTTTACTGTTCTGCTGGCCATAGGCCTCAAATGTAACCATGCAAAGTCTCATTTCCTTTCAGCCTTTCACTGTTTATTTGGGTCTGCAATCTCCCAGCATGGAATAACATGTCACCACCATTATGGCTTTGCCCCATCCCTATAATCTACAAGAACTTCAGGCAATCCTCGTAAAACTGGTATACTATCACCCTTGGCTGATACTATCGGCCACCCCTTCCATCTGTTGTTTCGGGAAAATACTCCCTTTGTTTGGTCTACAGTCTGTGAGTGTGCATTTGTGCACATCAAACACAGTCTTCCCTCTGCACTGTCTCTCACACATTTCAACCCAGCAAGCATCTGGTCCTGGTCATAGATGTGTCTGAGTACAGGGTGGGGACAGTTCTGGCCCTTCGCCATTCCTATGGCTCCGAAAAGCCCACTGCTTTTGCATTGAAAACACTCATCATGGCTCAACATTATTCTCAGGAGGAAAAAAGAAGCTCTTGCCACTGTCAAAGCCAAAAAAAAATTCATGAGTTCTTGTATGATGCAAAATTTCATTTAATTCAGACTATTAGCCCTTGGTTTCTCTGTTTAGTCCTTTGATGTCGTTACTGGGGCAAAGCCATCAACCATATTCAGCATTGAGCCCTGTTCCTGTCCTGGTACAATTATTAGATCAATCTTCATCCCACATCACAACATGTGAATGTGGAGGCTCTGAGTGGATCTGCTGCTCCAGCAGGTCGTGTGCATGGTACAACAGGGGTGGCCTGACTGCCCGATGGGTTGGATGTCAGACCTGCTTCGGAATTATTATGCATTGCTCCATCACCTCTCCCTCTTGGATGGTATTGTTCTTTTGTAGACAAACAAGTTTAACTCCCCACGTCATGATATCAGTGGCTCTGTGGTTAAGAGGTCCTCCGTTTATTACATCATGGTCACTGGGGCATCTCTTGAGTGAAGCTGTTGGTGCACTGCCGAGTGTTCTGGCCAGGCATCAATAATGAGGTGGAAAGTTTGTCTCTGCCTGCCACAAGTACTTGGGTCAACCATGGCTGGCTCCTATAAAGCCATGGAAAAGGGGTCCACATAGAGTTTGCTGGTCCAGTTTTAAAGACTTTCTGGTTGTTGGTGCTTAACACTTTTTCTCATTTTCTGTGTCATCTGACTGTAGAGGCTCTGTCAAACATAATCTCCATTTAAGGCTTGCCTTGCACTTTGGTTTCAGACAATGGTCCTCAGTTCACGGCTCAATCTTTCAAGGATTTTCGTAACCATAAATGCATTTGCCACACCACGGTACCACCTTTATATACAATAGAACAGGGAATGTGCTGTTCAGACATTTAAGACACAGATGCACCAGTACATGGCAGATTTTCCCAATGAGGAGGCTCTTACGTTTTTCTTAAGATTTTACAGAATGACACTGATTGGAGCCAAGAGCCCTGCTGAGCTCCTGCATGGCTGACAACCATGGACTCTTATTCAACTTCTTGCTGCCAAGCAGGCGTCCCCCAGCAGCACTGGTTTCATCAAAGCTCACGCCCAGCACACCCATCTGAGTCAGGGGTTTCGGGTGGCACCTGCACTGGATTACAGCCATCATCCACAGCCAGCACATTTTCATGGTTCACACCGAAAATCGGCTCATGGCATGTCGTTAGAACAAACTGCGTCCCAGGATGGGTGCCAGACCTCTTCCACGGGCCTGGGAACCATTCATCCAGTACCACCATTTTCTTGTTCTCTGTCACTTTTCCTGCAGCCAGCACTAGCTCCTCTCTTTGCTCTGTGCCTTGCATGACCCATGGCAGGGATTGCAGCCAGGCCACTGTCTCCAGTGCCTCCCGTCGCCAGTCCACCATAGTCCCCAAAAGCTGGTGCCCTTTGCCGTGGGCCCCCACTTCAAAATGGCTTCCTTTCCATCACCGGTCCTGTATACCCATTACCCAGGACTGGGGGTTCCCTCACCCCACTCACTTTCGTCCATATGCACCGGTCCTAGGGGACTGAGAATTCAGAGCACCTTTGGCTGCTGCCAAGGATGTCACAGACGCCTTGGTAGTCGTAGCATCAGATATAGTGATACCTGCCCCCCCCCCCCCTCCCTTCCCCCACAGAGGAGGAGGAGTTTCATAACCCACTGGTTACTAGATCTACCATGGCCATATGTTGAGCCCCTAAGGCAGGCGTAGTGTGCGCCAGCATTCGAATGATGTGCTGCACAATGACCGAGGTGGCCACCAGGCCAGCACGATTGCCAACAGCACTCATCAGATCTGATGTGTGTCCACAGCACAACACCTGTGGTTTCTCCTGGGAATTGCATCTTTATACAAGCTGCTCAGGCCTCAAAGGTCAGTTGTCAACTGTATTCCAATCATGTGATTATTGTCTGTGTTGTCATATTCTCAACACTTCATGGCCTAATGAAACTTAAGTTATTTATGACTGCATGTTTCCTTGTGTTCCTAGTTAGAACCCAGGTACTGATAATTTTAGTGAATATCTTTCACCTTATGGAGAACAAAACTAATAGGTCTGTATTTTTTGTTTCACCTGTCACCATTCTCAGGCTTTATCAATTTCTCTTGAATCATCATCAGCTTCCCTTTTTTCATACCTCAAATGGCTTTTTTTCCTGGAATGTCATCATTTTCATAATTAACTATCTGTATTTCTGAACTATTTCTTGCACTACATAAACATTCAAAGAAATCATGGAATGCTTGAATTACAAATGAAATATGGTGGCTACCCAACATAGGCTTCTGTATAATCTTCATTTTTTATTGCTTTTAGTTGTTTCTCTTATCAAATTTTCATTCTATCTTTTAACATTCTCTGAAAGACATTTCAGAACAGTTTTGTTTACTTTAAAATATTCTATCTTGATCATATTATTATTTCCTTCAAACTCTTGTCTTCTCTTTAATAGCTGCTATATTCCATTTGAAATTTTCTTTACTTTCTCTTTCATATTTGAACCATATTTTCATATTTGCTTAAGTAAATATGTTCAATATTTTCCCCTTTCATCTATGACTGTATAACCTTCCATTTTTAAGTTTGGGAACTGCTAACTAAATTTAATCTAACAGATCTCTGTTTTCTCAATTAATTTCTCGTAATCTACATTTCTGAACTCCTGCCTGATGAGTATTTGTTTCTCTCACATATTCTCAAACAATACTGTCAATGAAAAGCTTCAGTTTCTTGTGAAACAGAATCAAAGTTTGATGAAATTTCTCCGGTTAAATATGATGAGACCAAATATACGCTTAAACATTTGACAGTTTTAAGTGCCTGTTAATATACACTCCAACAACAAAATATATCAAAACAAGCTTACCTACAAACCATTGGTTCCACAGCCTCTAGTGCAACTTTATCCTTTGGGCGCTCAGCACCATTTGCCTTCTTTGCACCTGACCACCATCCACTGAAACTACAAATAAATAAATAAATAAATAACCAAACAAAATAAAGGAGTACACATATGACAGGAAAAAACCAATGAACAAAACTGCTAAACCTTGAGGCTGAGAACTGTTTGTAATAAAAAGCCATTAATTTACAAGACAAGAAACAGATATAGATCATTCAACACACAAACAACCAAAGAAGACACATGAATGTTTCACAAGTGATACTGCTGACCGCCAATACCCAAATGTCCAGTCTCTGTAACAGAGAGTATCTTTGGCTGGTAATGTGTTACATACATGGGAGTGCTACATGAGGCTTCTTGGTATAATATGGATGATTCACTGCCAGGTCTTGGAAATCACATGAAATAACTTTTTATGACACCATCCTGTAGTAATACCTGCTACTGAGCAGTATTTTCATTTTATTAGGGAATGGAGCACCTTTAGAAGTGTCATATTAGAGCAGGCTGTTCCAATGCTGCCCCATGGGACACAAGTGCCCTTGATTGCCTGTCAGCTCACCCATGTGTAGGAACTGATTGCCTGTACTACCTGTCACACAGCTGTCTGCCTAAATTTTTCAACTTATTACCAGTGTTAAAGTAACTATTACTCAACAAGAAACTGGACTGCTAGGAGGACTGTGAAAAAGCTGCTTAAGTACATGCCATCACCAGACAATGAGTTTATGTTGCCAGTGCAGGACAACTCATGCTGTATGGTCAGGGATCTGCAGGTATCATTTGTCAGTGTGTGTGTGTGTGTGTGTGTGTGTGTGTGTGTGTGTGTGTGTGTGTGTGAAGACCTTGACCGCAACTATGCTTGTGGTCTGGGCTGGAGTGGACCATTGGCATTAGCAGTAATGATGTTCACTAGTTTATTGCTGATGTGGCTACTCTGAAATCTAGAAATGAAATGTTACATTATGATTAGCTACCTCTTAAGTGCTCTGTGGGTATTTCTGTAAGCATGTCCATGCATCTCATTGGTCAGCTGATGTTTTCTTTCTCAAGAATCATCAAATTATTTAACAGAAACGTTCATAACAGTTGTGTACCATGCTCTTTTCACAGACTAAAAAAACCACACACACTCACTAGAAATTCTTTCTCAGAAGGCATTCTTGTCTTTTGGCAAGCCATGTTTTTCCCAGTGCCCGGAAATGTCTTGGTCCTGTGGATGTGTCAAATTGTCACTTCTGTTTTCAGAAAGTGCCTTTGTATTTGCAAATATCTGTTTCTGCTCCAGCTGAATGATGTTTACTGGGTCTACGTCATATCAGTTACTGCCTGGACATAAACTAAAGGCTCCGAGTGCCAGCAAGTCCTGGTGGCTTAGGTGCCACCTGGTTACATCTCCACCCCTTCCTTGAATCTGGGCAAAAGGTGGCATGTCTGTCTCATACAGTGTCTGGGGCTGAATGAGTATCTCATCTGGCTGGTACATTACAATACACATCAGTTAGTGTGTTGTGGATAATAAAGCATGTAGAACCATCAGCTGAGAGTTAAAAGCTTTGGACGTTCTCGTAACACCCTTGGCATGCCTTTGCACTTTCTAATTTCAGTTGCATTTCTCTTAAGTAACTGTCAGACAAGGGCAGTGCTTGTATTCAAATACTGGGGTAATAGATTATTGTAGTAATTCTTGTTAATTGGACACCCCAAGTAAAAGTTACATAAATCCTATCACAATGTTCTTTATTTGTACTGTGATTTGTACAGTATGTATATATTTTATCACTAATGATTTTGTGTTCAACCCCCCCCCCCCCCCCCCCCCAGCATGGAGATGAGAATAATGTGAAACACACATCTTTTGTACCTGAGGAAAGCAATATTTTTATGTTCCACTTTCCAATAGCAATTCCACCATATAGCTCTTTCCCAAACTCTGCCCCCCCCCCCCCCCCCTCCCTTTCAACTTTTCAGTACAGGCACCTAATCTGCTTTCTTTTTAAGGAGCTGTTTTTTGCATGAGATACTGATGTCAAAGAATTTTTTGTAACATCAGTTAACTCCTCACTAACACAATTATTCACAAGGTACAGCAAAGCCATCTCCCATTTTAACCTAAATACGTTACATATGAAGGACATATTGAATACCGTTGCTAATTTTATACACAGCATCTCCGGAACTTCAACGACTGATAATGAAACACTAACCTTGAAACAGCTAAAACCACTTTTTTTTTAATATTAATTCAATAAAATACTATAAGTTTAGTGAACATCGTGGCATAATTTGAATACCTGTACATCAAATGTACAATTTTCACTTGTAACACAGTGTAAAAATGGAAGTTGTCCTGTAAATGGTAAAACAGATTGATATATATGGCAACAGCTTCACGTGATACAAACTGTACACAAATTTTTCCCTGCAATGGATTTCACATGTCCCTGAATTTATATGTCTTATAACCTTCTTTAGCTGGTTCACTGCCTGAAAAATGAATGAATGCAATGATGGAATAAGGGAAAGCAATTTATGCCAACTGGTGCTGGCAAATACTTAGTCTCGAATAGGATAGCTGTGTCCATTAACCCTCTGTTAGGGCCCACCACTAGTCCCATGTGCATAAAACACCATTCAAAAATATAGCTGTTTAATGAGAGTGGAGCAGGGGGCTACCGGTGGTCACATGCCATCCTGTGTGAGAGGTTATCCTAGTCACTGGCAGTATTGTGGCAGACAGCATGTTAAATACTATAGATGTCCGAAACCTTAACATTAAACTTTTTCTGTACAGTATTAATTCATTAATAACCATCTCTTTCTGCTTTTTATCCCATTATTACAAATCATCTTTCTGCTTTCCACTGGAGGTTCACTTAATGAATTTACAATTCAAATGTATAAAACTTTTGCTTTCCCTACACTTAGCAAAAAACGTTTTTAAACATCTTAAATTACATTCCCCAGATGAAATACACAGATCATAACTTCAAACAATGGAATGGCAATACATGGTGGAACAGGAAATATTCACAGTTCTTTGCAGAGTATAGATGTAGACCCCTTCAAGGATGACTACATTGTTATGGAAAGCTTCCTTGAAAGGTTGGAACACTGTATTATAAACAACCCCTTCCATATGGGTGGTTGAAAAATTGCGTCATGAAATGATTCTTTGATTCTTCCAACTTTAGGTGTTACTACTACAGGGGGTTGAGGGACGGAGGGAGGGAGGGAGGGAGGGGGAGAGAGAGGGGGGGAGGGGGGCTGCCCAGTTACTCAAAGAATATACAATGGTTGTCAATAAAATGAGGTTCTCAAGGAGCTGCATTCATGAGAAACACCGTTACATGGGATCGGGCAACACTGGCATGTAGCTTGATTCTTCCTCTCCAATTTCCCGCCCCGTGAGCTGACTACGGCACTCAGTCTTGGCTTGGCTGCCGTTAGAGATGGAACTCCCACTCGCATCTCATTCCAAGAGTGAGTTAAGCTCTGTGATTCATTTTTTCTGTTTGAAAAAGACTGTGCCAGTGGACATTCATTCCCAACTGCATGAAGTTATGCAGAAATGTGTATCAGTGTACACCACGTGCGCGAACAGTGCAGAAAATTCAAAGACAGACATACAGACATCCATAATGAACGCTCTGGACGGTCACTGGTTTTGGACAAAACAACTGCGAAAGTGGAAGAAGCAATGCTGAAAGATTGAAGTGTGACAGTTCAGGAGCTCTGCGAGATGATCCCTGATGTCACCATGACCAGCACTGACAAAATTTTGACAGGCTGTTTAGGGTATGCCAAGGTTTGTGCAAGAGAGAGAGACAAACACTCAGATCGAGTGATAAAAGCCAACTGCTTGAATAAAACTCAGAACGAAGCCTGCGATTGTGGCGTCATCCGTTAAACGTGCATGGAGCGTATCAGGCAGCGCAAAACTCTGCCTGAACACATTTACAGACAGTCCAACAATATGTGAACCACTGTCAATGCTGAACCACAGTGACAGAGAGGTGGGTCCTCGCAGTGCAATAAATAACCGTGTGTCAGCCAGATGTGTCCAATGCGTAGCTGGCAGAGGACAATGGAGTCCTTGCGAGAGGCCCGCAACGAGGAGTGCCACATACCGGTAGACTCCATGACAATCCAAAGTTTGTTGGGTGAAGGCAGTGTGCACCATCCATCACCCCAGGTGCCAAGGACCTTCTGCCACAAAAGTGACTGGAGATCACACTCCAAAAGGCCAATCTTCAGGGCCGGTGCGCTTATAGCCTGTTTGGCCAGCGAGTCAAATACATTCATTACCCGGGATGCCGACATGACCTGGGGCCCACACAAAGACCACGGACCGGCCGCAACAGGCAAGAGTATGGAGGGGCTACTGGATAGCCATCACCAGATGAGAGCGAGGAAAACGATGGTCGATAGCTCGTAAACCGCTCAGGGAGTCACTACAGATAACGAAGGACTCACCTGAGCATGAGCGATATACTCTAGGGCGCGAGAGATGGCAACGAGCTCTGCAGTGAAAACACTACAGCCATCCAGCAATAAGCGTTATTCAGATTGTTCCCCAAGAGTAAAAGCGTACCCAACTCAACCAGCAACCATCGTACTGCCGGTATAGACTATGGCAGAGCCGGGAAATGAGGCAAGGGTGAAAAGAAAGCGTCGACGGAGGGCCTCAGGATGGACTGACTTTTTCGGGCGTTGTGCCAAATCCAACTGAAGGCATGGGCAGGGCACACTCCGCGGGGTAGATATATATGGGCCCAGAAAAGAGGTGGGAGAGGGAAAAACTAGCCCAGACAGAAGAGACTGGACGCGAACTGCAATCGGACACCCCGACCAAGGCTGCTGTTCAGGAAGATGGATGACCGAGTTGGGGAACAGGAGACAGTAATTTGGATGCCCGGTCAAGCTACAAACATGTGCAGCATAGGCAGCCGGATCTGCAATGGAGGGACAACAGCCTCCACAAGTATGCTTTCGCGGGCAAGTGCTCTACCACCGAGCTACCCAAGCATGACTCACACCCCGTCCTCACAGCTTTACTTCTGCCAGTACCTCATCTCCTACCTTCCAAACTTAACAGAAGCTCTCCTGCGAACCTTGCAGAACTAGCACTCCTGAAAGAAAGGATATTGCGGAGACATGGCTTAGCCACAGCCTGAGGGATGTTTCCAGAATGAGATTTTCACTCTGTAACGGAGTGTGCGCTGATATGAAACTTCCTGGCACATTAAAACTGTGTGCCGGACCGAGACTTGAACTCGGGACCTTTGCCTTTCGCGGGCAAGTGGTAGAGCACTTGCCCACGAAAGGCAAAGGTCTCGAGTTCGAGTCTCAGTCCAGCACACAGTTTTAGTCTGCCAGGAAGTTTCAATTGGAAACCTTGTTTTATGGACAACCCTCATAACTGGAGTTTTCTTTGTCCGCTACTCATGTTTGAATGATAGTACTGATGCAACTAATTTCTGGCATAACATGTCTCCATCACTCTTTTAGGTTTTTCAGCCACTCCAAAAATACTCCTACACTTCTATTAAAAGATTTATAGCATCATTTACACTTTAATGCACTATTACCTTGTTGCATAACTAAGCATAATTATTTCAGCACCTGACACCATCATTTGTTTCGTTGAGCAAAATATTGATAGTTGTTCAATGACCTCATGGATTCTATTATTTTGAAACTGTTTCTTGTGATCCAGTGCATTTCCGTCAAGCCACAATGATACCTTACTCTAAAAAATTAAGTAAGTTTCATGTGGCTGTATGGATACAATTTGTTTATTGCTTTACTTATGTCATACAGTTTTTGTGCTTTCTCTTCTGAAGCACACAGGTGAAACTGATGGATCACTAGTTCCACTACACCAATATTTGACAACTTAACAACATAAAATTCGAAACCACAAAATCACACACACGCTTTTGCACACACAAGAAATGACACATTGTAAACAAAACACATGAATATAATCTACAAAGAACATAGAGGAAAACATCACTGACACCATGTATGTGACATATGATTGCATGTTTCAAAGAATGCACTGACGGGCTTCAGTGTTTACTAGAATTGCAAACCATACCACTGACTGCTCAGAATGCAGATTTTCCTTGCCTGGCTCCTCTTGGAAATTGGAAGTTGAGTCACTTCATGTTAATTATATGATAGCTACAAAAGTGGTACAGTGTTCTTTTGAATTTAATGTACGGAATAATTCAGACAACATACTTACGGCACAGCTTGTCCAATGGCTGTCTTTAATTTGGTGGCAACAGCTTTGGCCATGTCAGTTAGAACTGGCTGTGGCCCTCCTTCTAGTGCATAATGAAATCCAACGAAAGGTTTCTTGCCAGCTCCAACAACAAGCAATGTTTGGGGTGCACTAGATCTGTAATATGCTCCAAAGCCACCACACAGTGATGCTGTCACCAAGTGATCAAAAGTATTTGCAGTGGAAATGCCCACCATTTCACTGTCTGCTGTCACTTCTTGCTCCTGAAAACCCCATTTCTTGTACATCAGAGGTGGAGCTTTTAAAACCTCTGCACAGTTAGCTTTCACTGAAATAAACAAGAATAGGCCTCAGCGAAGGAAATATTTTGTGAAACCGCAATGATCACTAATAATTAATATTATTAAAAATGTAGCGCAAACTGTTAAGAGAAGAACATTCTGCTTGTCTTTATAAATAATTCATCGCTGTAGAATAAGATTTTGCAGTAATTTTAATCAAGCATTACAGCTATATAGCATTATGCTATAGACTAAAATTTACTTGGTAGCTCATGTGTCACTTGTCATCACAGTGTTGTGACAACCACTGTCAGCTCTCTATAGATTTATGTTTGCTCAAACAAGGACTGGGCTGTTTGTGCAGGTGCTCTTTCCCACTGCTGTCAGTGGCAGTAGGGTTATTAACAGGGCTCAGCATCATAGCCGTTAATGGCACTTATACCATGGGCTTCAAATGCAGCACTCCACTCAAAACACTCCAAGTAAACTAATGCTTTACTGCAGCACACTGGCTGTACTGGATGGATCACAAGTAATGTCGATAGTTTTGATTGAGACTGCAGTCACATGTGGGAGTTGCGTTTTCGTGTTTGTGTGCTGTCTATTGTTGACAAAGGCCTTACTGGCTGAAAGCTATATTTGTGAGTGTCTTTTTGCTGTGCCTATCTGTGATTCAGCATCTCTGCTATATGGTGAGTAGCAAATTTCCTTTTTATAATATTGTATATTCCAGCACAGTTTGAAGAATCATTACATTAATGGCAGCTAAGACAAATATTCCTGGCCGACTTAACTAACCATTATTTTGAAAAAGTATAATATTCAAGTTGATGTTCAGCATTCATGTAACTTGCTTTGCATATAAGTGTATTTCTTAATCTGTGTTAAGATTTTTTTATAGGCGAAGTAATAAAATGATTGAAAAGTCCCTTAGTCCAACAAAGGAAGCGTGCTGTTTTGACATTTCCTATACTCTAATGTAGTGTAACCTAAATAAACTGTTTCCTGTATTTTTTATCACTTGAATCAAAATAGGTGTGCCAACTTATCACACTTAATCTGTGCAAGCCATATGGTGATTGTTGTATCCTATATTAAAACGTTTAAATTCCAATTATTTTTCTCTAAAGGGTCCACACCATATAAAATTACATAAACAGACAAGTTTTATTTCCAAATAAAATTTCTATGTACCTGAAAAAGAGAAAATACTAAACACACTTTATCATAATTAATTACAATATTGTGAAGTAGACAAACACAATACGTGGGTGACATCACAAGCCCAACAGAAAATAACCTCTTAGTAACAAGAACTACCATATATAAGTTCACATACCACGTGCTAACTGATTACGGCAGGCTCTTAGTGACTGGAACAAACCAAATCCTGGTAGACTGCAAATAACAGTGTTGTACGCTACATAAACTTCCTCCACCTGTTCTTGTACCATGCCACCTCTTGCAGGATGAAATGACTGGCATTTTAATGAAGTTACTGGTTCATCATGAAGCAGCTCTTCTGCTAGTAGATTTACAGTCTAGAAATAACAACATAATAGTCAAAATTCAGCAAGCGTCAAAAATAAATTCTCTAGAAGTGCAGCTGTTTTAACTTACTTCACTATAAAGCCGCAAAAACCCAGTAGAAAAACCTACTGCTACACAGGTCCAGTCGGGTGCAACATGTGAACTCTTCCCTGGTGCTATCACTGGCAGGCACAGAACAGCAGTGATCTCTTCACTGTAACAAGTCACAAACCAAACAAAAAAATATGTTGTGTGAATTTGTGGTAAGAGTATTCAGCCAATTAAACGAATACAACAAACAAGTTCATGAATATTAACTCAAGACTTGAATGTAGCCTACATCAATCTACAACTGAAAGACGACTACCAAAAAGTATTGCAGTTCCACCAGCTTCTACAAAGGCAGTTCTCTATTAAATGAATTGACAGATAAGCCTACATACCTCTGGCGATAAAAACTGTAAATTGCTAAACTTACTCTTCTTCCTTACACGGATTTCCATGCCATACAACATGAAATTTCATTTTCACTTCGCCCTGTTCTTGAGTATCCCATTTCGCTAAAAAAAAAAAGAAAAAAATAATTTAGTTAACTACGATGACAATCCTTCACCATAAGGCACACAGCAGTGCGTGCGAATGTAGAAGTTACAAATTAGAAGTAAAATAACGTTCTAGATTATCAACGCGCGCACAATTCAGGTATCTGATCAAAGAGCCTTCATGGTATATGAGCAATGTAGGTAGCAATACGTAGATCCATATTGTCGCAAGAATAAACTACATACAAAGGTGCTCATGTAAATGCTTTATATTGTCAAATTAGATCGTGATAAGCAATGAGGAAAGCAAATCTCATCACTGCTGGTGTGTCACTTACACATGAGAATGACAAGCGTCGATTTACGTGCTATGGCTAGAACATCCCCGAATGGAGACAACGAGACATGACATTCCTGAAGCCATGCCGATTCTTTGTCATTGTTGACAACTGCATTGTCATTGACATCGTCCTCGGGCCAGTCCCACTCTGTTGGGCAAACAAAAGACCAAACACTACAGTTGTCACAAAACATAAACAAATGCTGCAAATAACAAGAATGACAATGTTAACACACGGTAACACTGTCAGCCACATACCATCTTCTAGAAAGTTTGGAAACAGAAATCGTTTAACGTTATCTATATCAGCAAAATAAGAGAAAGTTTTTATTTGACAGGACATTTCAACGCACCAGCCATAAACTACTCAAAGATATCAATCTAACAATTCGAAAATGAAAACATTCAGAGATGCTATTGTGAAACAGCTACAAAGTCAGAGCCTCTTTAAAGCGGCTTTTTTTTGTCTCTGTCGACTGCTTAGTACCTTTGGCAAGTGAATCTATAGCATCGTTTGGGGGTATTGTTTCTATGTCACTACCAAAATGAAATATATGTTCAGTACTGTCTGCTGTGCAGCTTAGAGCACATCTCTTTTGTTTATAAGGACGATTCATATCCGACGTCAACGGAGTGACACAAGGAAATATCTCTTTTAAATAACTGTTGGTGCATTGAATCTAGACGAAACGCCAACATAATGCCACGTCATTTTAACAATACTGAACGGTGAAGGTGAGCTATGAGGAACCGAGCTTCATCCACAAGTCGGAATACAGTAATATCGTAAAGCTGATTCACACTTTATGCAACGTAACGTCAACCCATTCAACAATGCATTTCAAGGCCATTCATTCTGGCCACCACGTCGCGCCACCGTCACTACACGGTGGCACTGACTGTGACACTGTCCGTGACGTCACATCAAGTCTCTTAGTGCCGTACCGAAAGGTGACAGTGAAGCTATAAGTTATCGTCCGTGATACATAAAGTCGGAGAATAGCATCGGAATTGAGAAACTAACGACGAAAAAGTTTATTGGTGGCCAAAGCTAATTTTATAACGTGTTTTCTTGATTAATTTTGTGTGGTAAAATGCTGAAAAGTTGATTGATATGTTTATTCATGCGTAGAGCAATACCAGTACAATTGCACAGATATCGCCAATCGTTGGTACAATGTTTCATAGCAATATGTGGATTCTTACAATTTTTACAATTCTTATAATTAGTTTACCACGAATTCTCTACAGAAGAATGGAAAAACGACAGAATCCTCCATTGGGAAATATCAGTTTGGATTTTGGAGAAATGTAGCAACATACAAGGCTGTACTAACCCTACAAGTTATCTTAGAAGATAAGGAAAGGAAAGGCTTGTTTGTAGCGTTCTGAACTTGGAATCTCTTTGAAATCCTTAAGGTAGCAGAGGTAAAATACAGGGAGCGAAAGGCTATTTGCAACTTGTATAGAAACCAGACAGCAGTTGTAAGAGTCGAGGAGCAAGAAAGTGAAGCAGTGATTGAGAAAGGAGTGAGACAATGTTTAGCCTATCCTCGATGTTATTCAATCTGTACACTGAGCAAACAGTAAAGGAAGCCAAGCAAAAGTATGGAGTAGGAATTAACGTTCAAGGACAGAAATACCCATATGTTTGCCGATGACATTGTAATTCTGTCAGAGACAGCAAAAGACTCGAAAGAACAGTTGAACAGAATGGACAGTGCCTTGAAAGGAGGCTGTAAGACGAACATCAGCAAAAGCAAAACGAGAATAATGGAATGTACTCAAATTAAATCACTTGATTCTGAGGGAGTAAGATTAGGGAATGTGACACTTAAAGAGGTTGATAGGTTTTGCTATTTGGACAGCAAAATAACACATGGCTGAAGCAGAGAGGAATAAAATGTAGACTGGTAATGAAAACAAAAGCGTGTCTGAAGAAGACAAATTTGTTAACATTGAATACGGACTTAAATGTTAGGAAGTCTTTTCTTAAGGTATTTGTCTCGAATGTATATATGTATGGAAATGAAACATGCATGATAAATAGTTACACGAGAAGAGAATAGCAGCTTTTGAAATGTGATGGTACAGAAGACTGCTGAAGAATAGATGGGTAGATCACATAACTAATGAGGAGGTGCTGAAAGGATTGGGTACACAAGAAATCTGTGGCACAATTTGACTAAAAAAAAGGGGTTGCCTCGTGGGACACATTCTGGGATTTCAAGGGATCACAAGTTTAGTAGTGGAGGGAAGTGTGTGAGGGCAAAATTGTAGAGGGAGACCAAGAGCTGAATACAATAAGTAGATTCAGAAGGACTTGGGATCCAGAAGTTATTCAGAGACGATGAGGCTTGTGCAGGATAGAGTGGCATGGAGAACTGCATCAAATCGTTCTTTGGACTGAGGACCTCAACAACAACAACAATTAGTCTCACAATATTTACTATTACAACCCTACAGTGTGGCTTAAAATATGGGTCTTCATGAATATTAAATGGCTACCTAAATCATTACGAACAATCATTTACGGTGTAACAGACTGTACTTAATAAACATGTTTTTAGGCTTTGACTGAAGGTATGAAGTTTATTTGCACCTTTAATTTCCCATGGCAACTTGTTTTCCAGTTTTAGGCTGTTATATAGCATAATGGTACTGTTCTGCATTTGGTTTTTTTTGCTATTTTTCCTGTTCAGGAATACGAAGTGACTGGATCTAGTTTCTTGGTCATGCACTGAGCTGTTTGTAGTATACAGATGAATATTTTGTCTTATATAAGTTATAGCCTGGAAAGTATATTCAGATTGGATGGTCAGAGCTCCTAGCTTTTTAAATAAATCAGTACAATGGGATCTATTGCTACCATTTGTTATTATCTACACAGTCTTTTCCTATGTCTTGAAGACAGTCTGAGTGTTCCCCGAAGCATGATTCTGCAACTGAGGACTGAATTCTTATACCCAAATTAGGTCACTGTGGGACAAGAAATATTGCACACTAGTGCAAGTATACACAAAGTCTAACATGTTGTGGATATTCTTTCTGCCAAAGGTTTTACACATTCTGTCCATGTCAGCTGACCCTCTACATTCAATCCCAAGAATTTCGTGTCTGTTACAAATTTTAACACATCATTATTAATTTTTAATTAAGCATCATTTTGTTTTTTATTCAACCAGAAGTACATACAGGTAGTTTTCTTTATGTTTGGAGTTACTTTATTTCTTACTGCCTTTTCCGTCAACTGTATTGGAGCTTTAGCTGTGATCACCATGTTGTGTATTTTTTTCTTCATATCTCACACTCTGTTGGAAATTATTAATATAAATAGGAATAAGGACTGGGCATAATACACTCATCTGTGGAACACCTATATTAATAATTTTTTGGTGTGATAAGTGTTTTCTAGAAATCCTTTTGAATTATATGAGACCTCAACTTGATGCACACAGTTTTATAGGTATGATTTAAACCACAACTTAGCCACACCTCTTATTCCTAGTAACTCTAAATTATGTACTACAATTCTGTAGTCAGCTGCCTTTGATAAGTCCAAGAAAATTGCATTCACAGGAACATCTTTGTCCAGTACCTCAAGAATTACTTTTGTGTACTGTGCAATAGCAGATTCTGTACTTCTTCTGGGCTGAAACCATGTTGTTCATTGGAAATAAGGCTAAATTTCTGTAGGTACTTCATTAACCTATTTTCCACTAGTTTTTCAATAATTTTGGTAGTGATGGACAGTAAAGAGTTTGGTCTATGGTTTTCTACATTTTCCGCTTCACCATTACTAAGTATGGATATTACTTTTGCTTGCTTTAGGTGCTTGGGAAAACAACCAAATTTGAATGATTCATCAGTTATTTTTGTCAATGGAGTTTTTGTGGCTTTTATGGCATCTGCACATTCCTTAACGACACAAGGTGGGATTTCATTTAGACCAGTTGATTTTTTTTTATTTTTTAACTGGTGTACAACTTGTGCCACCTCTCTCTCTCTCTCTCTCTCTCTCTCTCTCTCTCTCTTTTTTGCAGGATAGAGTACCACTGAGTTTGGTGGCTGATGCTGGACAGGAAAGACATGTATGTCTGAAAATTTTTGTTGTAATTTTTTAATAATGTAATTGAATTAAAAATTCATCAAGTTATCTATTTCTTTTTGGTTATTTAATTCAGTATCTTTGCTTTTAATGTGAATTCAAATGTTTTTACACAACATTTGCCATCTCCCATTCAATAATATTCTAAACTATTTTGCTTTTGCTTTTATGGACAATATTATTTTATGGTTTGTATGTTTTTTAGTAGCTATCAGTATCTTCTCTAAATTCTCCTATAATTCTCATAAAATTGCAAAATGGCTGGATCAGTGTGACTATTTTGGATGGAAGTGAGATACCTAACAGTTTCAGAGGATTTTTTTGGTACTGCTGCTTACTCATATATATCTTTCTGAAGTTTCAGTGTTTCGAGGAATGTAAATATTTTCGACATTTCGTGGCTCTGTCAGCAACTGCATCAATATTAATTTTAATTTTAATAACCAACAGCCTCAGTTACACCTCAGATGCATCGTTTACCTAGAATTTACCTAGGTTTCATGAATGTTAAGACAGTCAATCTAAGTACGTTCTGCACAGGATAACATATACACCCTTTTCCTCAGCTATACCTTTTATTTTACTTTACTAGTAAATTCAAGGTCAGGAGTTAAGTTCGTGTCTTGTCCGAACAAGTAGCTATCAAACAGTTTATGCACAGGCACAAGATATTAAGTCCGCCTAGGCGGGCCTCATGACGCTACGGTCAGTTCTGGTACCGCACTCATCGCTGCCACATCACGGTCGCGAAGTGGGGCCGAGGCAGTTTCAGGTAAGTTTTTACAGTCTGACAATAATTTATGGATTTTTAGTTTTAGCTTGACGATGTCCACTATGGACAAATGGTAGTTACTGTTATTCTGAAGAAGGTTGGGTTATCCCGACTGAAACCTATGTAAATTCTAGGTAAACAGTGCAACTGAAGCTGTTGTTTATTAAAATTAAAATTAAGTTTTGAGGAATGCTTCTTCAAATTTTAGTTTCAATATTGAGATACAATTATTAAAAATATTTTATTGACATTTGTTTCTGCAAGGATTTCCTCCCATCCTTCATATTGTAATTCACATGAAATTTTATGCAAGTTTGACTTTGAGAAGACCCTTGCACACATTTTTAGGAGGCCTTTCTAGTTAAATATTTACTTTAAATATCTGACACAGATGACCTGATAAGCCTAGAGTTTGAACAGGTACATAGCATTGTTTCCTATCTATACCTCTTGCTACATTGTCTAGCAACTTAAAAGATAGTTTGGTTACTCTGGTGGGACAATTTACAAGTGAAGACACACCATAACTGTACAGAATATTTAAGTAGAGATCGCTGATCATCTGACTTCATTGTATTGATACTTAAATCCCTACAGTTCATTATGTTTTTTTTAGGAAGATATATCAGATGGTGTCTGGTTTAGTTTGATAAAAAAAGTCAATATCACCACTGGTGTATCAGTGGATGCATGTACATATAATTTTGAGATGCTTTGTTCTGTTATTTAACAGCTGATAGTTCGAAATGGTTACCAACACTTAATGCAATAAGGTCAATTCTAACTTTAAATGTTATTCCTCTTTTTACACAATTACACGAATTCCTACCTTTCATGGAGAACCCACTAAATACACAAGCAACTTCATATGAGGTTAAAAGGACGCTGACAATCCGACTGTTGAGAGCCCATAAGCTCCAACTCTCTCTCTCTCTCTCTCTCTCTCTCTCTCTCACTTACACACACACACACACACACACACACACACACACACACACACAAAGTCGCGCGCGCGCTCTCGCATTTGAGGTTAAAGCTAAATATAAACTCTCATTCCCTTTGCATAAGTGTTCAGTACCACACTGTAATGTATCTACACATAATGAAACAAGAGAGAGTCGCATTTTTCTTTTGTTTTGACAGTGAACTTTATTATCTTATAACAGCTCATGGTCAATTGTACAGAATAGTATGAACCAAAGGCATAATATCTATGAAATAGCAAAAGAGAATTAACAAGTATTACTCGGTTCTTTCAATTTGACACCCGTTATTGATTTTCCTACTCGGGTGGTAAAGGATAGCAGCTCACTGATAGATAACTTCTTTGTAGACCAGGATAAGTTTAACCAGATAAATGCTCAGCCTGTTGAGAATGGTCTTTCTGATCATGGTGCACAGCTAGTTACAATATATGACTTAGCTCCATTCAGCAATACTAAACAGTCCTCCAAAGTACTACGTTCAGTCAACGATTTAACAATTGCAAATTTCAGGGAAAGCCTACAGCAGTTAGACTGGGATGAGGTGTACCGTGAACCTGATGCCAATTTAAAATATAATTTATTTCATGACATTTTTGTAAATGCATTTGAAAACTGCTTCCCCAAGAAAATAGTTAAATATATTCGTAGGAAACCTTGTAACAAACCATGGCTTACTAAGGGTATAAAAATATCTTGTAACCGGAAAAGGGAAATGTATCTGACAGCAAGAAAGAGTAGTGACCCAGAAACTATCAAAAATTATAAAAACTACTGTGTTATAATAAGAAAAGTTATTAAAAAATCCAGGAGTATGTGTATCATGTCTGAAATCAGCAACTCTGATAATAAAATTAACACAATTTGGAATATTATTAAAAGAGAAACAGGTCAACCAAGAGCAGAGGAAGACAGTATTACCATCAAATTGAATGAAAACTTTACGAACAAAAAGTCAGAAGTTGAAAATATTTTTAATAATCGTTTTCTAAATGTTGTGGATATAGTAGGATCCAGTTGTTCATTAGAAGATGCTAGGCTGTTAATGGAAGAGGCCATACCTATGCAATTTGATACAATTGAAATCTCACCCACTTCTGCCTCTGAAATTAGGAAAATAATAAACTTGCTTAAAAGCAAAAACTCACATGGAATTGATGGCATTTCCAGCAAAATACTAAAAGCTTGTTCTCAACAGATAAGTAAGATTCTCAGCCACCTGTGTAATAGCTCTCTGGAACAGGGCATTTTCCCTGATAGACTGAAATATGCTATTGTTATACCTTTGCATAAAAAGGGGGATAGATCTGATGTCAACAATTACCGTCCAATCTCCCTTCTAACAGCTTTATCCAAAATTTTTGAGAAAGTAATGTATTCAAGAGTAGCTTCACATATCTGTAAAAATGAAATACTAACAAAATGTCAGTTTGGTTTCCAGAAAGGTTTTTCAACAGAAAATGCCATATATGCTTTCACCAGTCAAATTTTGAATGATCTGAATAACCGAACACCACCCATTCGGATTTTTTGTGATCTCTCAAAGGCTTTTGATTGTGTAAATCATGAAATTCTGCTAGACAAGCTCAAGTATTGTGGCATGAGTGGGACAGTGCACAAATGGTTTAATTCGTACCTAACTGGAAGAGTGCAGAAAGTTGAAATAAGTAGTTCTCGTAACATGCAAAGATCAGCACATTCCTCAAACTGGGGAACTATCAAGAATGCGGTTCCACAAGGGTCAGTCTTGGGTCCTTTGTTGTTCTTATTATATATTAATGACTTGCCATTCTATATTCATGAAGAGGCAAAGTTAGTTCTCTTCGCTGATGATACAAGTATAGTAATCACACCTGAGAAACAAGAATTAACTGATGAAATTGTCAATACTGTCTTTCAGAAAATTACTAAGTGGTTCCTTGTAAACAGACTCTCACTGAATTTTGATAAGACACAGTACATACAGCTCTGTACAGTGAATGGTATGACGCCATTAATAAATATAGACCTTAATCAGAAGCATATAGCTAAGGTAGAATATTCCAAATTTTTAGGTATGTCCATTGATGAGAGATTAAATTGGAAGAAACACATTGATGATCTGCTGAAACGTTTGAGTTCAGCTACTTATGCAATAAGGGTCATTGCAAATTTTGGTGATAGACATCTTAGTAAATTAGCTTACTACGCCTATTTTCACTCATTGCTTTCATATGGCATCATATTTTGGGGTAATTCATCACTGAGGAATGAAGTATTTATTGCACAAAAGTGTGTAATCAGAATAGTAGCTGGAGTCCACCCAAGATCATCCTGCAGACATTTATTTAAGGATCTAGGGATATTCACAGTAGCTTCTCAGTATATATACTCTCTTATGAAATTTGTTATTAACAACCAAACCCAATTCAAAAGTAATAGCAGTGTGCATAACTACAATACTAGGAGAAAGGACGATCTTCACTATTCAAGATTGAATCTAACTTTGGCACAGAAAGGGGTGAATTATACTGGCACTAAAGTCTTTGGTCACTTACCAAATAGTATCAAAAGTCTGACAGATAACCAACAAGTATTTAAGAAGAAATTAAAAGAATTTCTGAATGACAACTCCTTCTACTCCATAGAGGAATTTTTAGATATAAATTAAGAAAAAAAAGAAAAAAAACAAAAATATTAAAAAAAACACAAAAAAATAAAGTTGTTATATTAACTTAAGTATGTTGTTAAATTAACCTAATTATGTCATGTATTGGAAAATTCGACTCGTTCCACATCATTACGAAATATCGTATTCATGATCCATGGAACTAGTATTAATCTAATCGAATCTAATCTAATCAAATATACTACATTCAGTTTTTTTCTTTAGTTTCTTCTGACTGCGATGAAAGTGCTGTTTTAGTGAGCAGACATGACAGTGCTCTGTAAGAAAAATGTTTATGGGGAAAATATAATTGCCAATGTTGTTAAAAGTCAAAGTTTTTTACTTATTTCTCTGTGAACCTTGAAGCAAGAACTACTGTTGTGCAAAAGTCGTAGCATGGCGGGACGCAAAATCGAATCTGATCCTTGAATCCAAGCTTCATGGAAACAACACAGGATGAGCTTGGCAGACCACAATTAACTCAGAGGAAATGAAATAATAAGAAATGCAGAGGTAAAAGCTGATCGTCACTATTTTCAAGCCTGTCACCACTAATGTTCATCCATAAAGGACAATACACTTACCATAAATGTTAACATTGTGTGTCCTAAAGGTCATTGTCAATCTTGTATCTAATTTTTTTCAGTTCCTGTGAGCTATACCTTAAAACAATACAACCACAGAATATTTTTTTATTCATTAGGACATAACAGAGTTGTGTAATCTTTTCAAATTTACTTCTAGTCGCTGAATATATTTTATGAATTGTATATTTTGGTGGAAGACTGTTAAACAATTAGCTGTACTTATTGTGGTGACCTCCTCCTTGTGAGTGAGACTAAAAAATCCTTCACATGGAATGGAGGCGCTGTTTTTCATCTGCTTGGTACACTGCACATTTCACTTTCTGTTGTTTCCTCTTGTTCTGTGGTGTTGCTCCTGTGTCACTGCTGTTGTTATTAGTGTAAATGTACATTTCCTTTTTCTCTTAAGACTTTGGTTTTCGGACTTTTATTGATACCGCAGCTATTCTTACAGCTGTTTTTATGTCATCAATTAATTCTGTTGTTGATGTTTCTTCATGTTCTATTACTGCTGCAGCTAGATTAGTTAGTAGGGAAGATTTCTCCAGAACTTCGACAGCCTTGATTCTATCATATTTGTTACTTCTAGAGAAAACACTTATCACAAACATTTTGATCCTCTGCCTGGGTAGTCATTTGCCCCATTTATTTAGATGCATTGCATATGCTGAAATGCTCATTTTTTGCAGGTTATCTAAGGTGAGAAAAAAGTGGACTGGCAGATCTTTTTGAAGTCCTGTTGGCTTTGCCTTTGTGGATCCCTTGTTTACATCAGAAGAGTCAGACAGTTCATACCTGTGTGGTGCAGTTAACACAATCACTTCCTGATCCCCTAACATACTCTCTTACTACTGTGGTTGTTGATTTGAGTTCAGTCTTATATGCATCGTTTGCACAGCCTGCTATGATGATACATGACACACAGTTACTGTTTTGACAGTCCTTAAGAAGTTCCTGCAAGCCTCCTCCATATTCCATGACACTTGTAGTTTTGAGATCTTTCTGGTAACAAGGAATTCCTGCAGTTCCTGTGCCATGGCTGTCAGAAAGCAAAACTGGTCTTCAAACAGCGGCATTTACATAGTCATCAACAGATCTTAACAGGATAGTAACTTAACAGGATGTCAATGTCATGGTTTCCTGGGAAGAATGTGTTGATGCAGGGAGGAGGGGAGGTGACACTTTTTGATGTCTCTTTGTTTAAGTTGTTCCACTGTTTGTTTAACTTCACTTCACAAAAGTCAGTTTCTACAGGTGTATTATTTTTATATAACAGGGGCACTATGCATTTCTTTGCTGCCTACTTACATTGATATGCTTCAACTGAATTGCAAGACTCTTCAATTTTATGTTCACTGTCCAATGGTAGATGCTGAAATTGGTTTCTTGGAGGGACACTGAACTCGTTTGAAACAAGTTTACGTTTTGCACATTTTTTGGTTCACTGCAGGTTCGTAAATTTCCAGTTCATACATACATACATTAATACATTAATCCTTGTTCCATAGTTCATGAATACGAGATTTAGTAATGAAGTGGAATGTAGAATGTGTCACTTTAAATTAAGTTTTCTTTACACAAAATAATTTATTAATATTTTTTTACAGTTACTACTTCATATCTAAGAATTCATCTATTGAGTAGAAGGAGTTGTCATTCATAAATTCTTTTAATTTGCTTTTAAATGTTGGTTGGCTGTCTGTCAGACTTTTAATACTATTTGGCAAATGACCAAAGATTTTTGTGGCTTCATAATTCATACCTTTCTGTGCCAAAGTGAGATTTAATCCAGAATAATGAATATCATCCTTTCTTCTAGTGTTATAGCTATGCACTTCACTGTTATTTTTGAATTTGGATGTGTTATTACTGACAAACTTCATAAGTGAATATATGTATTGCTAAGGTACTGTGAATATCCCGAGTACCTTAGATAAATGTCTGCAAGGTGATCTTGGGTGGGCTCCAGCTATTATTCTGATTATGTGCTTTTGTGCAATGATTACTTTCTCTCTTAATGACGAATTGCCCCAAAATATGATGCCATGTGAAAGCAGTGAATGAAAATAGGCACAGTAGGCTAATTTACTGAAATGTTTATCACCAAACTTTGCAATAACCCTAATAGCATAAGTAGCTGAACCTAACCATTTCAGCAGATCATCGATGTGTTTCATCCAATTCAATTTCTCATCAATGCACACACCCAAAAATTTTGAGTATTCTACCTTAGCAACAGTCTATATTTATCATTTTTAATATGGTTCAGCTTTAGTTTCCTGACTCATTTCAAAATTACATTGAGTGTTTTTCAGATGAAGTGGTCATAATAAATGATAAAATAGTAGAAGTCAAGTGGACTAAAAAACGTTCTGCACACAAAGACATTATGAGGATAATGGATGTGTCGTAATTATAAAAACTATACAATCCAATACATTGGGAAACTATTAACATGCCTTAGCTTAAAATGTCACTGTGCATACTAGCTGATGAATAAAGTGGCAGCTCATTTAATTGCTGTTCTCTGAATAAATACTGTTTAAAAACACTAGCATAATAAGGATTTCACAACACGTCGAAGTTGGTAAATTTTGTAGTAATAAATTGAGAAAATATATCATATTTTTGGTTATGGATGTACTTCAATAGATGTCATGCTTGTTTGGCTAAGAAGTGCTCTAAAAGAACTAGCTTATACATTATCTTTTATACTTCAACAGTGGCTGGGACTGAGATATTTTTTAACGGTTTTTCGAGTAAGTCAGCCTTTTCCATGCTTTTTATTCTGGACGGTAATTTGTTTTACCAGATGATTTACATGTTTTGAATATTTTCTCACATTTACGTGTAACACGCCTAATTTGTAAATTATTGACAATGGCAGCTCACTGCTGAGAGAGCTCTCTTATACGTATATTAAACCAAATATTACAGAACATATTTCTATTAAATTAATAAGGCAGTCCCAGAATCTTTGACAAAGCGAAAATGGAAGAAATAGGGAAATTGTAAACAGCTGGACGCGAATCCACTACTTTACTCAATACTTTCCTTCCGTAAACACTAAAACACCTGTCATATCAACTTTTATGTTGTAACTTACACCTCACGAAAGCTTTAACTTCCGATATGTCATTACGTGACATTTAATTATAGAAATCGTACGAAGAATGGCATGTTTTTATAAATTATCTAAGTGTCGTTGCCTTGAAAATGCATACTTTCATAAAACACAAGTTATGATATGAAATCCAATATGGCGTCTCCTTAGCACCCTGCATTGAAGGCTGACAAAAGTTGATAGCAGTTACTGCTATCTAGGATATGGCATGTGACGTCTAAATAATCTCACTTGTGCATGAAGTTTTGTGAAATGAGTGTCTCACTGATATATACACTCATTCAGACCTCTATCTCTCTAGCCCCCACCGCAACCGCACCTTTTTTTGTGTCATTCAAGATGGTGGGTTGGGACTGTTGCCGTCGGTAGGTCTCTGTCTGAGGTCAAATTTTTCAGGTTTTCCCATCACTGTCATTTCGCGAAATGTGTCTGCAAGAAACTAATATGTCGCCTGACTCTTCTTGGAACACACTCTCGACATTTTGACAGGAAACCTCGACGTTGTGTATAATGCCCCTTTCGAATTTTCGTTAATGTTGTAAAATGGGCATCTCTGTGACAGTCTCTAACTTGCTAAATAAACCAAAAACAAAAGACGCCTGTCCTCTTTGAATTTTATCTATCTCCTCTGTTAATCTTATATGGTAAACATCAACTCAGGAGTTCATGCCACAAGCACAGGCGTTGACAAAAATGTGTGCAAGTGGGGGGAAGATTCCAAAAGCGTAATTTTTTGTATAATCTATTCAGTGAGTCTGGAAAGATGTCATGTCCCAAGAAATGAATTTGACAGAAACTATACAGAACTTATTGTATATCAAATGGTTAATAGTTAAGTGTATTTCGATAGTGTATGCAAATATCTTTTCTATTATTCATCTTTCATTTTTAGTTTTGACTTGTGCAAGCAAAGTTGAACAAAAATCTGTTTGTAAGCTGCTTTTTTTGGTTGGTTAGTGAAACTCACAGGCAGTATACGACAAAATGAGAAATCTCCCAAAACTGCCCACAATTTGGCCGAAAACTCCACTTTTAACTTTCTAGGACTTAACCAATGCAGTCATTATCTCTTCAGTTTATCACATTATTGTACAACTGGGCCAACTAGAATGCATACTTCTTAGCTCTATGTCTGCATTTACCATGAAGAGTGTGACAACCAAAAAAACCCAAGAAGTATACTAGTCGCTAAGCTCCAGTATTTCCTGCCCTTGGCAGTGTTAAATACCCAGGTTAATAGAGTCACAGGGAAAGTTATCTAAATAAATAACAATTAGACTGAAGTACTGTTTCTGATTATAAGATCTAAGATATAATAATAAATTAACTGTCGTAATGAAACTTGTGCTGTTGTAATGTGAAGACAAAGCAGCACTGTAATAATAATTAATTGTTTACTGTAATGGGGAATATTTCATACTTTAAAGTTAACAATCTGTCTGCAAGAATTTTGAACAGTATAGACTGCCTGAATAATGAACTCTGACATAAACCTACGATAATTACTTTTGCAAAACAGATCACTGATGCCAGAACTAAAACTGATATAGAACACAAAAAAATCTGTCTCAGAATGAAAGTAGTTGGCCCTCTGAACACTTAAAAATATTTAATCCTTACCTGTAGTGCTTGCAGATCTGGATTTGCAAATCTGGTTGTTGTACTGCTCTGCCTTGCGCGCCACTGTGCTAAAGCTGAAAATTGCTATCTCTATGCAGAGACGCTAGTGAGGTGCAATGAGTTCCCTCTTAGCTGCAAATCGGAGTATTTTCGGAACAGACTTGATTGCTTTAGTACTTTTGAAAAAACTATGATCAATTAAAAACTCTAATAGAGAGGTAGGTGAAAAATAGTGCTGCAATAATAAAAGAGTGACTTCAACAACGTTATCTTGTAATTCCTCTTCACATAAATGAGAGATTTCATTACACTTCTTCCTTCTCAGATCAGTTGCCATTAAATAATCATCTTAATTAAATACATCGATAAATCGTGACTTCACATTTGAAATATAACGTCACAACTGCTTCCTCACTTTAACACAGCTAACCCCTATCTGCCACTGTGCCTTCGTGCACACCAAAAATAATAACCTAACTTCTGCGATACAGCTTTACAACATCTTTGCTCGCTCACAATCGATTTGGATACCAAAACTATACATGACACCTATCAGCAGCAATCAGAAATTTGTGAGAATTTTGTGATCAATAAAAATCTGTATGGTAAGAAAGATTCCTCCCATCCCCCCTCATGTGGATGTCTACGACTACAAGTTTTTTGGTCAAAAGAGGGTTTTGTAAGGTACATCTATTATGGATCAATTACATTTCATAACAGTGGCTTATGGCTCAGTGACTAAGTGGCACACTAAAGACCTAGTTAACAATCAGTCCATGAATATTTACTTGTCAGTTATCACTTCTTTCATATCTAGCAATGAATGTTATTGTGAAATATGCCTAGTTGCACCGCTGGTCGAAGTCTACGTTAGATGCCAATTCTCCTATAACTGGTTAAGTGAGGCTGTTCAAATGTTGGTGGATGGCAACAGCATATTAACTCCAACAGGACCATGCTCTGTAAAACACTGTGGTGTTCAAACCAACATTCAGGATCATGAGAGCTTTACCTTTAGCAGTCCTTTTTTCTTTTACCAAACATATCAGTTTGCTTACAACAGTTATGAACAAATTTGCTAAATAATATTAGGAAGGGTCTATTTCATGGGATGATCGTGAAGGTGGGGCAAAAAAACCTTGGTGATGGCTATACCTTTCATGTATGTGGCATATACCACAAAAGTAGTGTAATTGCCAGTTTCTTTAAACAAGTTATGTCTTAGCTGCTGATGTTAGCTGGGAATAGCTTCATTCGAAATTTAAAAACAAATATATTCTAAGTTCTCCCAAAGAAGACAGCAGAGGTATGAATGTAGATTATATCCAGAACAGATTTTGAACTTGAAAATTGTGGTGCAATAAGTAGTAATGAAACGAAAAATCTAAAACAATATTCTTAGAGTTAAAAATGGTGTGTCACTCTGCAGACAACATCTCCAAGATTGTGAGATTGACACAAACTCCCACAGACGGGGCGGATTTCATTGTGATATCCATAAGGAATTCAAATTAGAGGAAACAATGAGATAGGGTTCTCTCCGTTCTCTTTAACAGTATTGTGGGGATCTGGTAAGAGAAGTTGCAAGAAAGCGATTACATCATGAGTTCATTCTAGGATGAAGCTTCATAGGGGTAGACACCAATGTTTGGCATTTATTAATAACACTCCTATATTGTACAAAAATATAGTTTAAGGACAGCAACTAGTAATCCTACTGAAGAAAAAGAAGAAATATATAGCACAGGGAGTTCGATTTAAAACATATGTTGAGAAACCAGAAGTCATGGCAAATATGAAAAAGTTATCTAGTTTGTTGGTAATAGAACACAGAAAAATAAATGTAAACGCTAATTGAAATTATACAAGTATATAGATGTGTCTTGTTATTTTCCCTGGTTGAGGTGAATTTTTAATATGTCACTCAGGAAGCACTTAATCAACAATAATTTAAACATGAAGCACAAAACAGAAAGGCACCATCTCAGACTGAGAAAGTCTAAAATGTAATGATGTAACACAATCAAGTCCACAAGGATCTTGGCAAATAATAGAAAACAGATCCATATACACCCTCTGCTCTTATGAGTCAAATGCCAATCAACCTGCAGCATAATGAAGGAGTTCACAGCTAACAGTTCTGGTATGAGCCTGATAAACAAGATTGGTTGGCGGTAGTGTGTGTGTGTGTGTGTGTGCGTGTGTGTGTGTGTGTGTGTGTGTGTGTGTGTGTGTGTGTGTGTGTGTGTGTGTGTGTGTGTGTCCTAAATAAATAACGATGATTTGCAGTCTCCAAACACCAAAATAAAATATTCTGTTAAATAAAACAAGATATGTAAAACAAATTGATGCCTACAAAGTACAATAAAGTTTACATACAGACAAACATACAAATGTACATTTTACTGAAGAGCAATACTATGTAATAAATTAACATTACAAAGGATGATGTTGCTAATGTTGATTGTAAAAAACCTACAACCTTAATTTTGAGAATTCTTGAAGAGATTTTTTATTCACTGGAGTAGAAACAGCTGCCTACACAAAGTTCTTTAATTCATTCTTAGGTTTCACTACAAGACCTGTAAGATATCTAGTAAGCTGGGGCTGGTTACTGAATATGTATGTAACCATGTATCTTATCTTTAGAAAAGAGAAAGTACATCATTGATTATATCTTCAACTTCATGAATCTATGCTGTGCATGCACTTTCTCTGGTGTCAATACTCACCGTAAATTTAGTTGTAATCTCAGTCTTTCCTTATACCTCAAAGAACTGCTTTTCTGATCTTCTTAGAATTCACTTGCCCTGTTGCATGTTCCACCCAACTCCATTTCATTTTCGTTATATTCATAATTACATCTTAATCCAGTCTCTTTCCTGATCAATTTGTCTGTTTCCCTGTCCCTCCAAGGAATACACAACATACACAACATGTATCATGTCTATGATCATTAAGCAAAATTAGTTTTCTGAATGGTTTTTGGTATTCAAAGTCCATTTCCCACTGCAAAGAAACAAAACTTGTAATAGGCAGGGATTGTAAACTTTCCTTTTCAGGAACATCAGAAGTTTGGGTTTAGAAACCCCACATAGATTACCAGAAGCACTCCAGGTCATTTTTGTTCTTACATTTACTACTTTCCTCTTAATCTTCTAGACTCAGATACAAAAATTCGTTAAGAAGTTCTATGACTTCACTATTAATTTGTAACTTTCATTTTTAATGTGATAATTATTCATTATTTTTGTGTGTGTATTCCACTCAAAAAGTTGCTGGGCTTCTTTGAAGATAATAATTGTGTTATTATGAACGCTAAGCAGGAGTTGATTGTAGTTTGAACTACTGCTGATAATAACTTATAGATTCTAGGAGAAGAATAAGAGAAGCATAAGACTGTGCTGGATAACTTGATAAGGGAAGTACCAAACTTATCTCTACCAGATAAAGTACATCTGGAACTTTTAAGTGTACTAAATTCCAGAATCCAACTGCCATTAACTTTCCATTCATGGGAGCTGCTCGAATATTCAGCTTTTCCACAACCACCTTGTTAAGCATGGACGATTAAGACTTCTGTCCAGCTATAAATGACTTGCTTCATTATTCTAACGCTGAAAACAGACAGCAAAGGGGCTCCTGAAAATGATTCGAATGCATTTGGCAGCTGTCAACTAACCAGTCTTAGAGTTTACCTAAGCTCCCAGTTTTTTCCATACGACAAATTACAGCATGACTGGAACAAAAGCGCATATCGACTGTTGTATGACATGTGCAAAAGATTTTATTCATTATATTACGAGACTGGCAGTGGTTTCGAATGTAATCTTATCCCATAGCAATTTAACGAATTACCACCCACAGTGGTGATTGTTCAGAGCAATGTCAGGTGGAGAAGCCTGCAACTGTGGTCATATGTACTTAATTCGAATCATCGCGAAACTTCCCTGCAGGCACTGCAGTATCACGACCATTCAAAAACTACTTGCCACTAGCAGGAACTGTACAACAAGTAGTACAAATGAAGAAGTATTATGCAGCATGTGGACCAATATACAACGATACCTCAAAGAGCAAAGATTGTTGCAGACAAAGAAGTGTTTTACAATGAGTATGGACAATTTGTGTTTAAAGATGTTATATACTTGCATTCTTTTAGGTCAGAAAAATACTAACCAGGTATTTCACAATCGTTGTTTAATACAAACCATATAGTACAGTGTGGTGTACTAAAACTCGAAAAACGGCAGTGTGGTTGACACGATTTTACGATGGAAAGTGCTGAGATGATGATAGAGCGGCATATAAAGATATGGTGTTATCGCTCTGAACTTGTGATCAGAGAGACAGCATAGTTTACATCGACAGTCCTGGTTTCAAGAAATTTATAAAAGTAAGTGTATCCTGCAGACTCTCGAAATAAAAGGACGTCCTGCCCTCAAGTAACTGAAGAAGAGATATGGTAAATATGGGTTTATGAACATTTAAGGATACGTGTAGCTATTGTTGAACTGGCTCACCAAAAATTAAATAATTTTCTTTAAAAAAAACTTTGTTTTTATTTATTCATGTCCTACTTTCCACTTCCTCACTTACAGGCTTCAGGTAAGTGTTTAAATTACGCTATCTGCACTTCTCTTGAAGAAGTGTCATCTGTAATGGACGTGACACATCTGAGGCTCATAAGCAGAGGATCTTGCACCAGCAGCTGCAGACAGGTACCAAAAGGACATGGCAGGCATGGTGCTGGGTCAGATGGTTCTTGCGTTCTCGATCTTGGTTGATACCTAGAAGAACCTTGCAGAGACGATCTGTCTAAGGCTACACTGCAGATAACGTCCTGCCATGGCCCCATGTGTCAGTGTATGTGTGTCTGCACCCAGATGTACATGCCACGTATATATAAATATTCAGCACTGAATTGATACTTCTCATTTCTGTCTGATTAGTCACGAAACGTTGTGTATAGGCTGATGGCGACGGCGCTGGTAAGCACTCCTGCTTTGAGGATGATGATAGGAACCTACGTCAGCCCCTCTCGATGATGCATTACATGCAGAGTTACTACAAGATGGGGAATACACACATTCCACATTAGAGTACTCTGTGGATGTGGGGCTTTCAGGAATCCTACGGTCTCACATTGATAATATTAATGCTGGATTTCGAGATCTGGTTACCTTCCTTGATACATGCCAAGCAGTGTTGAAAAGAAAGCTCTCTGAAATCATCAACATCTAGCAGTGTCCCACCATCAGGTGCTATGCAGTTCTCTACTGTGGGTTGTCACTCCCCCCTAAATAAGGCAATAATGAAGCTGCAGAGAAAAGCATTGTTAAACTTAGGGGGAAGGATGGAGTAATATAGCAGGACATGTCAATTGCAGAGTGGCATCGAATTTTTACTGACAGAGTCATAGTGAGGTATTTTTCCGATATGAGGCGAAGAGTATCTGGTAAGGCGGTCAGTCTTGATGTGTACTCGCACATTTTTGATCCAGTTAATGGAGGGTACCGTTTGATCCCTCTTCCTCCATATATTGCCGCTAAAAATGCATGTATTAATGTCAAATGGTCGCTTTTAGCTTGCGACAGAAATTACTCGAAAACTGCAAGGCATCTAATGTTTTCAGGCATTATAGCTTCAAATTCTTCTCATTCCCCATCACAGTGCCAGACCTGCGAAGATTAGAGAGACAGAACCACTACTAGGCCTACTTGGTTCATATTTACTATCTACATACACAGGGTGGAGAAAAATTGTGTCACGAAATTTCAACCCTGGATAGTTGATGCCAATAGGAACCAATATTACTAATGTTGTGTAGGTGGAAAACGCGCCATAATTCAACTATGGAAACTTGGCGCCACGCGCTCCGATTGGCCGTGGGATTGCCATGTGACCTATTCGACACGTGTGCGTGTCACGATGGGGCAGTGGCGGAGCGAGGGACGTTTGTATGTGTGAACCGACAACCATAGAGCTGCCGGTCAACCGACGAACGGCAACAGGGCAATCCCACGGCCAATCGGAGCGTGTGGCGCCAAGTTTCCGTAGTTTAAAAATGGTGCTTTGTCGAACTACACAACATTAGAAGTTTTGATTCCTACTGGCATCAGCTATCCAGGGTTAAAATTTCGTGACAATTTTTCTCCGCCCTGTAGATGAGAAATGAAGCAAGTCAAAAGATGTGAGTTTTCAGAAAAATATTGCTTGAGCCAGGAACAAGTATCTGTGGAAATGTCCAATGAAAATAAAGAGTTCTTAAAGTTTAAAAACGCCCATCACCAGGAAAGCTGCCCCTTTGTTGTGAATGCTGACTTTGATTGCTTACTAATTCCTGTGGCACATTGTGAAGGTAACCCCAATGAGTTGCACAACACTTTCACAGAACGACGTATACTGTATGTGGCAACCTATTACGTTAATGCTCATATGATTCCAACTGTAACAAATTTGACTAACATGTCAGGGAGAATCCTGCAAGATGTTTGCTATCCAAGCTCAAAAAACTTGTATGGGGTGTTAATTGCCCTTACACTAAAAACATCCCAATGACTAACTCGCAGGGGAATGAAGTGTTATACAAGCAGGCACTTTAATGTCATATTTGTGACTTGCCTTTGGACAGAAAAATGGAAGATCCATGAGGAAGTTCCGCTTGTAATCTGTAGTACAAACTAGCACAACACATACACGTATTTTTCCACAATTTGAGCAGGTATGATGACCACTTTTTTGTTGAGCATTTGCGGGATTTTTCGGTTGGAGAATAATAGCTCAGTATCATACCTGACAATTTTGAAAAATGCATTTCATTCTTGAAACGAATGACGTGAAGAATATAGCTCCACTTCCTAGATTTGCGACGATTTTTGCTGGCACCTCTTCTGAAACTTGTTGAGATGTATTAGGAAGATATGCATATCACTCGAGATGCATTTCCGAACGATGCAAAATTTCAGCTTGTAACGAAGAAAGGGGTAGTCTCATAGGAATACCTGGATTCTATGGAAAGACTCCACGAAACCACAGTGCCTGATATAACTGCATTCACCAGCAAATTCACAGGTACTGCCATAATGGATGTGGAGTATAGACATGCAGTGAATGTTTGGTAGGAATTCAAAATATTTGATTTAGAGGGATATGCTGAATTCTACATTGAGACAGATGTACCTTTGCTCGAAGATGCGTTTGAGAAATTCTGGAATGTGCCCCTGGATACATGCACTCTGGATGCTACCGTCTATTACACCAAGTCAGGGATTTTGTGGGATGTAGTGTTAAAAAGACATGTATAAACACGAACAGCTGACTCTTGTTGATATGTTGCTACTCTTGGAGCGTGGGATTCATGGGGACTTTGACAATGGGTCGACAGGTACACTAAGGTGAATAACCTTTGACTGAGTGAGGAGGAGTACAGGCCATCTGACTACTTAAGTTGTATTCTTTATCTGCAATTAAAACAGTCTCTACAGACGAGCCATGCAATGAACTCTACAGTCTGGAGGGTTTCGATGGCTGTCCAAAGATGAAATCTTCAGATAGAAGGGTGTGATCCAATGTATGTCTGCTGATGCTGGTAGAGGATATATCCTGGAGACAGACCTGGAATATACCACCGAACTGCGTGACGAGCACAGTGACTTGCCACTGTGTCCAGAGCGCCTAGTCTCGCTAAATGGCTCCTTCCGCAATTTGATAAATTTGGGAAATAAACAAATAAACAGAAATACAGTCTACACTACAGAAACCTCCAGCAGTGTCTCAAGCTGGGGAAACAACTTCTTAGAATCACCCACAGCATCACCTTAGAGCAGCATTCCTGGTTGAAAGGGTATATTGATTTAAACACTGGACAGAGGTCTCTCTCGAGATGTGAGTTTGAAAAAGGTTTTTATAAATTAATAAACAATTGAGTTTTCGGCAAAACCATGAAGAATTTTAGCAACTGTTACAAAATTCATTTAGTTTACCATTATTATATGCATTAAGGTTCAAGAGATTACTTCACCAGTCCAAATTCAGAGTGGGCTACAATCCTCAATGAAGGACTAGTTGCTGTGGAAATGGCCAAGGTTTCAGTAAAGTTCACGAAGCTTGCCTAAATTGGTATGTGTATCCTGGACCTCATCAAACTCCATATGTACCGATTCCACTACAAGTTTGCAAAACCAAACTTCGCTGACGTCAAGTTAGTTTATCATGGACGGGCAGTTTCATCTCATAACTGAAAGGCTGCAATCCATATGAAGTTACTAGGTGCAACCCTGAGGAATTCGACACTTCCGGATACGCGGCCGATAATCCTTACGGAATAACACCTCACTGTAAGAAGGTTATGGGATTGGTGAACAACGAGGCGAATGACTCGCTGATTGTGGAGTTTGTAGGGCTCAGAACGAAGATGATGTATACCGTGTAGGTACCAGCCAGAGACAGGCTAAGGGTGTGCATCATGTCACCTCACCGGCGCTCACAGTCAAGGACTATGACGACTGTCTTTTTGCTGATGACAAGTCTCCTCATATCGTGCAGTAAGTAGTCTTTCGGTCGCAGGGCCACCATGTGCATACTTCACTGCAAATGAAAATCTGTCTGTTGCTTATCTGTGCGGATGGTACTGGGACCCTCACATTCTAACGTTATTTACTGAAGTGTTTGTTTGTTTGTTTGTTTGTTTGTGTGTGTGTGTGTGTAACAGGCAGATGAAGTGCTTATCATAGTTGTGTGTGTGTACACATGCGAATTGTATATTATTATGTGTATCATATAAACGACTGACTGCGCACTATGTGTCCTTGTAAAAATATTGTGGTTATATTCTGTGTTTCTATGTATGTGCGTGATTCTTCACCTGCTGTTACTAGTCCCTATGTACTGTAAATGTTATAAATATAGAAATTCATTCTACTCGTCTCTCAGTACGGTGTATCTCTGCTGCTGCTGTAAATATTGTATAATTCATAAGTTACACTTATGTAAATAAAATCATTCGCTATTATGCAATCTATTTTCGAAAGAAAAGTATTACTGGTATTATGTATCTCTGTTGCTATAAATATTGTACAGTTGATCACTTGCTGTTGTGTAAATGGAATCGTTCCGCATACAAGCAACTAACCTCTTGAAAATAAAAGTATTGTTTCTCATAATGAAGCATGTGTTAATTTGCTACATTTGTGCTCTTATTATGATTTGATCCTCTTTCACTATGAAAGTTATTGTAGAGTGAAAGAAAATACGAACAGTTTTATTTTATAGAACAATTTTTAAATTTATGTACGATCATTTAGCTTCTCAGAAGTATCGAAGTAAATTTTTTATTTGATTTGAGTTTGGTATGAATCGTATTAAAGCATGTAGGTGTGATTACGTACATCGTCATTCATTCACTAAGTTCAACCCTAACTGATTTTGTAGTTATGAGGTCAACACTTACACACTATGGTAGGCACTGATGCATTGCTCCACTCGATCTACGTTTATGCTTGTAACACTGTTATCGGTATTACATATAATTAGTCTTATCTAATTTCTTTGTCTGTTTTTACTTTATATGACTTCTGTATAACCATTCTCTTGGATGTAAAATCTATGCAAATGTTTTATTCATTATTTATGATCATTTATGTAACTGTAGTTAATCTATGGGTGTAATTTCAAAAGTAATATACTGTAAAAGATAAAAATATTAAAAAGCTTTACTTGTAATACTGGTTCATGCATACGGGAAGGAGGTTTGTAATCATGTAAAACTTGGAGGGAAGTTTCTCTACAATGAAACTGCCTAGGCGGGAATAGAAAAGGTGGATCTGGCGGTCGAACTGTAATGCTCCTTTGTGATCAGAGGCAGTCGGTGACTAGCAGGCAAAGCGTGTGCATCTTCTGAACTGAAAGAGGCGAAGAACTACAAGATGACATAATATAGCCTCGGATGCAGAAGTAATTTGGCTTATATTCATGGCATACTTTAGTTTGCTCTTTTTACGAAAATCGGACGCTAAGAAGAGAATTTTCAGAGCTTATTACACAGCAACAGCCATGGTTACTTTTGCAGCCTTTTGTTGAATAGCATAGGAGATCGACACTGCCACTACCTTCATATCACATTATTGGTTGAGTACTCAGTGCTGCAGCTGAAAAAAATGAAGTGGTACTCACCATAAATCACTTAAGGAGTTCTACATGGACTCGTAGTGGACTTCGCTGAGCGGGTAACATTTTCGGCGCACTGTTTCTTCAGCTGATCTTCTTTCTAATCTGAACCAAGACTGCCGGCCGCTGTGGCCGAGCGATTCTAGGCGCTTCAGTCCGGCACCGCGCTGCTGCTACCGTCGCAGGTTCGAATCCTGCCTCGGGCATGGATGTGTGTGCTGTCCTTTGGTTAGTTAGGTTTAAGTAGCTCTAAGTCTAGGGGACTGATGACCTCAGATGTTGAGTCCCACACTACTTAGAGCCATTCTGAACCATTTGAACCAAGAATGCACATAAATTTCTGTATTAAATTTTTCGAATGGCTGTCCAACGCTTCTTAGGAGAATTAATCTTCCGGTACGTTCTACCAACAAACTGTTCCTTTTTTTAGTGTGAATGCCATTCATAGCACTAAATGCTCTTTCGCATTCAGATTTGGAAATTGGAATTGAATCAATTATTTGTAGTAACTGTTCAAGGTACTTAGGTGTCATGTTCGTGTCCACGTATTCCCTGAATGGCTGAATATATTTTCTTAATCCCTGATGCAGGAAAATGTCACATATATTAGAGATGTTCCTATCTCCACAAGCTGTGTCAGTATCTTGCGGCCAAAGCTTTGTCGCTACAAGAGCAAGATCTTTGAACAATACTTCAGTCCTCTGCTTTTTTTCATTTTCTGTGCTGTTTTGCTTGGTCTGAGAGCCTGTATGGAACGCATGTCTAGGACTGGTAACAAGTCGGTGTTTCAAATTTTCAGCAAGACCTGGGTAAAGCGGGCCACTGTTTATTTGAACTTTATTTTTGTTGTGTAATTCAAAGCCTTTAAGGACTTTGTTTTTAGGTGCTTTAGCTGCGACTTCAGCATGAGAACCTGGAGAAGATGTCATGGACTCCAGTACTCAGATACTAAATTTTATTGTCCTGTCAGCTTCGGTAATACTCACGTCTCTTCGTTGAATAAGCAAAGATAAATCTGAGAGCTCAATTAGAGAAATTCAGAAGAAGTCCAAGTTTTGCAAAGACCTGCATATTTAGACTTTCCTCTGGGCTCCCTGTATTTATCAGCAGCAGCTTCTGTGAAAAGTCTCTCAAGAGGTCTATAGTTATTCCAAGCAGATTTCGCAGTTCTAGCAACACATCTGATAGTACATACTTTCCCAACTTAATTTTGTTTTTCGCTAAGATCTGCTGCACATTCCCTAAGCTGGGCTTCATTTTTAGGTGACATGCTGTAGACAGAATACAGTTTACCAAAGGGAAAATAGAAATGAGTAAGATCTTCAAACTCATCTCTCGTGTCATCTACTATTTGTTCAAGTCTGTGGTTAGCACAGTGTCAAATAGTCAAGTGAGGAAACATGTTCTGCAAGGCCACAACAACTCCATTTCTTTTTCCATACATTACCGACTCTGTCACTTGAAAACCCAACAAAGTTATCTTTGAAGTAAGAAGGAGAAAAACCATAAGAACTCAGATTCTGCAAAATGACATCCTTGTTTGAGCTTAATTTCGCGTCTTTAAGTTCAATGATCCAAAAAAAAAAAAAAAAAAAGAAAAAGGAATAAACTACAACGTTTTCTGACGTGACGCATCTCAAACACAACACAAATACTGGTAAACTACTGCACGTAGTGGACTCGTCTACCACAACACTTATTTTAATATTTTCTTTTTATAAGGTGATTAGCTATTTTCTTCCTCATATCTGTAAAGATATGATCAGTAATGTTGGTACAACTCAATTTAGAATGTAAGACTCTCCCCATATCCAAACCACTAAATTCCTCGACTTGAATGTCTATTGGAAAATCACTGAATGGTCTTCTTAGCTTTGCCTCTTTATGTACTGTTCTAAACACACTAGCTGTATTCTCACAGTAGGTAACAAACATTTTATCTACTCCTCTATCTAAAGGTCTGCTCTCGGCACTAGCTTTAACCTGCTCTGCACTTTTATGTCTCATTGATTTTTTATGTTCACGTATTTTCTTTCTTAAACTATTTTACTGCACTTATTTAGCATTTCCAAGATATGTAACTTCCCCATTAACCCATTCTTTAGCTGCTAGTCAGCTTTCTTCAGTTTTAACGTAATTGTACTGAGACTCCGACCTGTATTCTGGATATTCTAGAACCACTGAACTTATTTGACCAGAAGGAATAATTGAATTACTTCCTACATTCGTAAGTTCCTACTCAAAATCTTTGTCCTTTGAGACGATCGGTCTTTTTGAAGGGCCTGGTTAGTCACAGGTAGCACTGTTATCTTCAGGTTCCCTGTTATCATCTGGAGCTCTTCGTTGGCCACTATTTAACCAGTTACGCAATCTCATTGTTACTTTGGAATTATGCTGTATGTAAAAGGACACACACCCTTCACACAAACAGTACCTAACGAAACAGACTCAATTCAATGGCACTGAAAACAGACAACGAAGCGTTTACCGCCTAAAGAAGCAAAGCTGACAATGTTGCGAATAGCTCAGCATTATTTATTATACATCCGGCCGGTTGAAGAAGTGTTAATCAAAGAGAATAATATTCGCTTCTATTTTAATTCCGAGTTGTGACACGAGGTAACTCTGAACAAGAAAATAATGATTTCCGATTTTCTTTCTGAAATACATTCGGCAATTTACAGTTGGGCTATTTTTTCAGATTTAAAAAGGAAGTTTGACCGGTATGCCTATAATGAGTTTGGATTTTATTGGGTACGCCGTACCGGCCAAACTACAGCACAGTGAGCGCTATATAATTGTATGGAGCAGTCATGTGGTTTCCTTTTCAATAATAAGTTTGTGTTCTGTAAATTTTATTTATCCTTAGTCGTTTACTAGACAGCTCCTCTCTCAAGAGGTACGATAATTCAGAGTTGTAAAGTGGATAATTATTTAGTGAGCGTAAGTTGTGAAATACTCCACATAATTTTCATAAAAGGATAGTTAAAGTTTCATCAAAGTAAAGTTACTAAGAGAAGATTTGAAGTATCCAGTTTACAGATTTTCCTTATCGAAGTAACAGTGTTTAATATTTCATGTATTATATAGTTACAGCGTCTCTAATATTGTGTTGTGACTAAAATGTTCAGCCTAGATCAGAGTCTAATGATAGAGTAGTTTCTGTGTCCTCATGCTAATAGTTGATCCAGATTTAAATTTCATGATAGAATAACATTACTCATGAAATACAACTTTTATTCTAAAAACGTATATGTACTATAGAAAGCAGATAGCTACAACTATTCAAACTATACTAAATTCAGGTATCACATCTGAACTAAATAGTATTAGGAAGTAAATGTTCTTTGGGAATACGAGCAACAATCTATATAAAACATACAGTTACTCGATAATATTTCAGTGATATTAACTCCTAATAATTAAACTGACAAAGAAGAGCCCCTGCCCAAGTCAGAAGTGCTCCTTATTAGTAATCATTTACCTATAATGATCATTAGCTTCCTACAAGGGCGATGTACCTGAGGACAATATTATGGAAATGGAAGAGGATGTAGATGAAGATGAAATGGGAGATATGATACTGCGTGAAGAGTTTGACAGAGCACTGAAAGACCTGATTCGAAACAAGGCTCCCGGAGTAGACAACATTCCATTAGAACTACTGACAGCCTTGGAAGAGTCAGTCCTGACGAAACTCTACAAGATGTGTGAGACAGGCGAAATGCCCTCAGACTTGAAGAAGGATATAATAATTCCAATCCCAAAGAAAGCAGGTGTTGACAGATGTGAAAATTACCGAACTATCAGTTTAATAACTCACAACTGCAAAATACCAACGCGAATTCTTTACAGACGAATGGAAAAACTGGTAGAAGCGGACCTCGGGGAGGATCAGTTTGGATTCCGTAGAAACACTGGAACACGTGAGGCAATAGTGACCTTACGACTTATCTTAGAAGAAAGATTAAGGAAAGGCAAACCCACGTTTCTAGCATTTGTAGAACTTAGAGAAATCTTTTGACAATGGTGATTGGAATACTCTCTTTCAAATTCTGAAGGTGGCAGGGGTAAAATACAGGGAGCGAAAGGCTATTTACAATTTGTACAGAAAGAAGATAGCAGTTATAAGAGTCGAGGGGTCTGAAAGGGAAGCAGTGGTTGGGAATGGAGTGAGACAGGGTTGTAGCCTATCCCCGATGTTATTCAATCTGTATATTGAGCAAGCAGTAAAGGAAACAAAAGAAAAATTTGGAGTAGGAATTAAAATCCATGGAGAAGAAATAAAAACTTTGAGGTTCGCCAATGACATTGTAATTCTGTCAGAGACAGCAAAGGACATGGAAGAGCAGTTGAACGGAATGGACAGTGTCTTGAAAGGAGGGTATAAGATGAACTTCAACAAAAGCAAAACGAGGATAATGGAATGTAGTCGAATTAAGTCGGGTGATGCTGAGGGAATTAGATTAGAAAATTAGACACTTAAAGTAGTAAAGGAGTTTTGCTATTTGGGGAGCAAAATAACTGATGATGGTCGAAGTAGAGAGGATATAAAATGTAGACTGGCAATGGCAAGGAAAGCGTTTCTGAAGAAGAGAAATTTGTTAATATTGAGTATAGATTTAAGTGTCAGGAAGTCGTTTCTGAAAGTATTTTTATGGAGTGTACCCATGTATGGAAGTGAAACATGGACGATAAATAGTTTAGACAAGAAGAGAATAGAAGCTTTCGAAATGTGGTGCTACAGAAGAATGCTGAAGATTAGATGGTTAGATCACATAACTAATGAGGAGGTATTGAATAGAATTGGGGAGAAGAGGACTTTGTGGCACAACTTGACTAGAAGAAGGGATCGGTTGGTAGGACATGTTCTGAGACATCGAGGGATCACCAATTTAGTATTGGAGGGCAGCGTGGAGGGTAAAAATCGTAGAGAGAGACCAAGAGATGAATACACTAAACAGATTCAGAAGGATGTAGGTTGCAGTAGGTACTGGGAGATGAAGAACCTTGCACAGGATAGAGTAGCATGGAGAGCTGCATCAAACCAGTCTCAGGACTGAAGACCACAACAACTACAGCTTCCTACCGTAATGTACAGATAGTGTTATTGAGCTCCAGTTGTTACCTGAATGTAATAATACATCTTGTGTGTAGTTACAGTCGAATCACTGGTACATTACTTGCTAAACTGCGTTGCTATCTTGATCTTGTCAGCAAAACATAATTCCAGTTCCAAGCAAAGTCAATCGCAATAGTTAAATTTCTTTATGAGCCATACTAGTACTTGGTACAACTTTGCCTAATTAGGCTGGTGACCGTTTCGTTTTACATAACTACCCTTCATTTAATTGCTAATAGAACATTGATTCGATTCCCGTTTGTTCTGCTATTGCTTCCTTTCTATAGAAATATTTACAGAAACAAAAAAAGTCCAATACCTTTCCATTACTCACGATCACGGTCAAATAAGTATCCTTCCACAGGGGTAACATTATCGGACATGTCCGAAAGAACAAATATCACGCATTCATATTATTGATTCCCCTTGATGGGCAACTGATCCACTACCTTCAGTGTGGATACTCAGTTACGTCCGACCTCCTGCGGGAATCTCGAAGTATAGAGCATGGAGGACATCGACAGGGACTGTGGAGATAGTTGGCTCTAAGTAACAGTGTGGGTCGGCCGGGAACCGTACCCAGATAGTCCACGCAAGTGAGATAAACACTGTGTCCGGGCGGTGCAGTGTTTGACGCAACTGCCGAGGAAGCAGGGGATCCTGGGTTCGAATCCCGGTGTGGCCCACATTTTCACTCGTTGCCACTGATTTCGCATGAAATCCCGATGCAGCTGATATCCTCAGTACCTTCCGTTTCCTTTCCTTTCTTCCCTCCTCCATATCAATTTACGTGATAGTCAAAGTATTTCTTCTGGCATCCGATATTTCTTTGTAGCTTTGTCTGACTGACTGCTGTGATTATCCATTACAGCGGTGTCCTTTCCTCCTCAGCTGAAGAGCCTACTGTGGAATTCCGCATCTACAGCCTCAGAGAACTTTGAACCTACAGAAAGGTACCGTTTTCTCGTTTATTTCTGGTCCTGTTCTAGCTTTGGCATTCAATGAGATACTTTTCCCGACAGGTCCTTTTTTTCAAGCACAGCTAGAACTTCATGAACCTCTAACAGTGCTACAACGGTTTCAAAACCAGATTCCGTCTCCTAGGATAAAGTTGCTCTTCTATTTCAGTTTCTATACAAGCCTCCTGCCCGAAACTTTTTTGCTGTGAAACTGTACTATATGAGCTTTCTGGGAACTCATTGTTAACTACTAGGCCTTCCACAGATGATTTTGTGTATCGCCCTACTTCTGTGATACTGTCGTCTATTTCTGCCTCATAATTACAAATTCTGTCCTCTAAGTCTTTTTCTCTTGCAAATTTTCGCTGGCCCCTACAGATGGTTTAGAGTTTTCTTTACTCCTTACGTCCATTCATTTAATGTTGACGCTACTTAGCCTCTCATTGAGTATCATCTGGAATCTGCTTTAATTCCCCACTGTTTTTCGAGTTTAAATGGTTCAAATGGCTCTGAGCACTATGGGACTTAACATCTGAGGTCATCAGTCTCCTAGAACGCAGAACTACTTAAACCTAACTAACCTAAGGACATCACACTCACCAATGCCCGAGGCAGGATTCGAACCTGCGACCGTAGCGGTCGCGCGGTTCCAGACTGTAGCGCGTAGAACGCTCGGCCACTACGGCCGGCTTTTCGGGTTTACTTTGTGCCATTTAACATATCTTCAGCACATCATATGGACTGTGTTATAGTACATTAGACTTCAGAAACCAAAACAGCTACAAAAGTTCCTTCTTCAATTCAGGTTCCTGTTTTTCCTTTTCCTGGACACTTAATTGGCTTCTCGCCATCTACCATTTTCTTTTTTTTTTACTCTGGCCAAATCTCAACAGAAATGGAAACATATAAAATGTCCCATTTATTGATTTAAAGAATATTCGCTGGACACCTCTGCCGAATGAATGAGAACAGCCTCTGTATGTCCATTTTTTCAGGGACGGTTGCAGAACCTCGGCTGTTTAGTACAGAATGTCAAATCGAACACCTTTCAGCTGTCTAAATGTATTGGGATACCAGTTTCAGCGATATATTGCACCATATTCAGGCCCCCTGACCGACGTCTGGGAAGATTCCAGCCTCGGTTCCGGTCAAAATAGATTTTTGGTACAGCGATCGCTTCCAACGTCATCTTAGTCGACAGATGATGTTTGAAGTGATCGCTGTATCAAAAGTCCACAGATACCAGTCTTTGAATTCTGGCTCTTATTTTGACCGGAACCGAGGCTGGAATCTTCCCACAAGTCGGTCAGGGGCCCTAAAGACGTAATATATCAGCGAAACTGGTAACCCAATAAAATAGCACTTTGGAAATTTAGACGGCTGAAAGGTGTTTGAATGAAAACAGGCTAACGACATAAATATTCTTGTATTGTTGGAAAAAGAAATCGGCAGTCTCATGAATTAGAGAAATAAGAAAAGAATTGGAATCGTGAACAACAGAAACAATGTTAAAAAAAAATACAAAATTTAGAAGAGTTTCAAATAAGAAATTGGGAACTTCTTCTTTCTTCTGCTTTCTCCTGTGCCTTTGTCCCGCATCAACGCATGATCGACATAATTATTAACTGATTCGGCGTGGTGGCTGGATGTCATTCCGTCGCTGCCCTGCCCCTCTCACCCCCTCCCCCTGGGACAGAATACGTGTACTCAGCTGTCTGCGTGTAATCTTATTCATGTGAAAATGAACGAAAATGTTTGCGAATCGTGTTAGGCAGGACTTTGATGTGAGCCCGGTACTCACCTAGAAGAATGTGCGAAACCGCCTAGAAACCACATCCAGGCTGGCCGGCACGCCGACTCTCGTTAATCCGCCGGACGGATTCGTTCTGGGGCCGGCGCATCTCCGCGTCAGTGAAGCGGCGCCTTAAAACACGCACGGCTATCCGGGTGGCTAAATAAGAAATCGGGAACAACAAGGACAAAACAGAGGAAAAGACGACATGGGGAGAAGATGAACGAGTACTAGAAAAATAGGAAACAAGAAAGTAAGAAGAAGAATTGAAGTTCTTCAGTGAGCATAGTTATCAATACAAAGATGAAAAAATTACAGAGTTCAACGAAAATATTTTTAAAACTTTTTTTTTACTTTGACAGTTGATATTTATAGATTTTTATGAGATGAATCCAAATCTAGCCTTAGTTTTTTTGTATCACTCATAGTTTTCGAGCAATATGCCTTTTAGTATATACACTCCTGGAAATGGAAAAAAGAACACATTGACACCGGTGTGTCAGACCCACCATACTTGCTCCGGACACTGCGAGAGGGCTGTACAAGCAATGATCACACGCACGGCACAGCGGACACACCAGGAACCGCGGTGTTGGCCGTCGAATGGCGCTAGCTGCGCAGCATTTGTGCACCGCCGCCGTCAGTGTCAGCCAGTTTGCCGTGGCATACGGAGCTCCATCGCAGTCTTTAACACTGGTAGCATGCCGCGACAGCGTGGACGTGAACCGTATGTGCAGTTGACGGACTTTGAGCGAGGGCGTATAGTGGGCATGCGGGAGGCCGGGTGGACGTACCGCCGAATTGCTCAACACGTGGGGCGTGAGGTCTCCACAGTACATCGATGTTGTCACCAGTGGTCGGCGGAAGGTGCACGTGCCCGTCGACCTGGGACCGGACCGCAGCGACGCACGGATGCACGCCAAGACCGTAGGATCCTACGCAGTGCCGTAGGGGACCGCACCGCCACTTCCCAGCAAATTAGGGACACTGTTGCTCCTGGGGTATCGGCGAGGACCATTCGCAACCGTCTCCATGAAGCTGGGCTACGGTCCCGCACACCGTTAGGCCGTCTTCCGCTCACGCTCCAACATCGTGCAGCCCGCCTCCAGTGGTGTCGCGACAGGCGTGAATGGAGGGACGAATGGAGACGTGTCGTCTTCAGCGATGAGAGTCGCTTCTGCCTTGGTGCCAATGATGGTCGTATGCGTGTTTGGCGCCGTGCAGGTGAGCGCCACAATCAGGACTGCATACGACTGAGGCACACAGGGCCAACACCCGGCATCATGGTGTGGGGAGCGATCTCCTACACTGGCCGTACACCACTGGTGATCGTCGAGGGGACACTGAATAGTGCACGGTACATCCAAACCGTCATCGAACCCATCGTTCTACCATTCCTAGACCGGCAAGGGAACTTGCTGTTCCAACAGGACAATGCACGTCCGCATGTATCCCGTGCCACCCAACGTGCTCTAGAAGGTGTAAGTCAACTACCCTGGCCAGCAAGATCTCCGGATCTGTCCCCCATTGAGCATGTTTGGGACTGGATGAAGCGTCGTCTCACGCGGTCTGCACGTCCTGCACGAACGCTGGTCCAACTGAGGCGCCAGGTGGAAATGGCATGGCAAGCCGTTCCACAGGACTACATCCAGCATCTCTTCGATCGTCTCCATGGGAGAATAGCAGCCTGCATTGCTGCGAAAGGTGGATATACACTGTACTAGTGCCGACATTGTGCATGCTCTGTTGCCTGTGTCTATGTGCCTGTGGTTCTGTCAGTGTGATCATGTGATGTATCTGACCCCAGGAATGTGTCAATAAAGTTTCCCCTTCCTGGGACAATGAATTCACGGTGTTCTTATTTCAATTTCCAGGAGTGTAGTATGAAAATCCTACCCTATACGGTAAATGGGGAAATTAATGAAACGCTTTGTTACAACATAAGCATGGTTTGTATTTACAGTAGGCAACTTAAAACTATGATTATATGTTCCACTTGTCAGCTGGAATTGGTTTGTATTTTCTTTCTCTTTTTTCTTTGAAGCTTCTTGTGTAGCTTTTCCCACGATGAGTCGCTTGCTGAACTTCTCGGTGAAGTGACCAACAGTAGTCCCCCATCATGTTGGTGTTCCAGTGGCCTTGGTAGCGTTTCCCCATCACTTTAATGTCCTGGTGAAAACGCTCTCTGTACTCCTCACTAACATCTCACATATTGCCCAAGAAGTAATCAAGGTGACTATTCAAAAAGTGAACTTTCAGGCTCATTAAACATCCTAAAGTTTTAAACTTCTTTAACATTGTAGCTATAATAGAAATATATTATGGGTCTTCTTCATGTCCTAAGAACTTCGTAACGACTTGCTTGAATGGTACCCATGCTTCTTTCTCACTTAACGTCATCGTGGATTCAACGTTAACATCAGATATCGATTTTCTAAAGCCAGGTCCGACAAAGACGCCTTCCTTTAGTTTAGCTTCTGAAAGGTGTGTTAACTTTTGGCAGAGATTCTTAAAACATGGTCCATCTTTAGGCAAAGCCTTTACAAACTGTTTCATTAGGCCTAACTTTATATACAGAGGTGGTAGGAGTACGTTTTTTGGATCTTCAAGGTTTTTGCGTAGAATGTTCCTCTCACCAGGTTTTAAAGACTCCCTCACAGGCCAGTTCTTTCTGCACCAGTGTTGATCACTAGCCCTATTGTCCCATTCACACAAGAAACATGGAAGTTTGGTAAAGCCACCTTGCTGACCAAGTAGCATGGATGTTACCTTTAGATCGCCACAAATCAACCAGCCATGAGCAGAATAACCTGTTTTATTTAGCACAATTTTTAGGTTTTCATAGCTTTCTTTCATATGTACAGAATGTTCAACAGGCATAGATGCATATATGTTACCATTGTGTAATAAAACAGCCTTTAAACTAGTTTTGCATGAATCATTAAACAGCCTTCAGTCTTCCTTTTTGTATTCAATACCAAACTCGTTCATCAGACTGGGAATGTCTGAGCAGTACACTAAATCATCTTCTTGTTGAAAAAACTTGGAAAATTGCTGCTCCCTCTTTCTATAAATGTATATGCTGGTTCCAACTGCCAATAATTTCTTTTCTTTTAATCTAGAGTCAATCAGTTCAGCTTTTTCTTTCGTTAAGCCCAAATCCCTAACCAAATCGTTAAGCTCGGTCTGAATAATCAATTTGGGCCCTAGACTTTCTGTATTACAATGGAATTCATCATCATCTGGTTCATCTGAATCACATTGTACATCAGAAAATACTTCTGTTGGAATAGAATTTAAATCATCTGGTGGTTCAGGGACCGGCAAATCTACACCATGCCCTACTGGTCACATGGTGGACAGAAGGTTAGGGTAGCTTATTACTTTCTTGTTTCTCGAATTATGACCAGTAATATCAACACTGCAAAAGTAGCAATCATTGGAATGATTTCTTGGCTCCCTCCATATCACAGGAACAGCAAATGTAAAGGCTTTTTTTCTCCTTTTTGGACCACTTTCTCAGATCTTCAACACACACATAACATACCTTATGCAGCGCCCAAGATTTATCTTGATCACCAAGTTTAGATCCAAAGTATGATAGTTAAACCTTTTTCTCAATAGTCTGTAATGTTGCTTTGGTGTTTTTTTACCACATATTCACCATACATATAACAAAAACTGTGAGCAGAGTTTTTACAACCACGGAAAGCACAAAAATATGCACTTATCTATTTACTGTAAATAACTTCAAATCTAGATAACTTACGTAAATTAATTTTGTGAAATTATTCTTTCATAAATAATATTTCTAAGGTATAGCGCGAGTCAGTCTGTGGCTGATTGCGATCGATTCTAATACGTTCTTTTGTTTTAGGAAGTAAGTGAAGAGCGTCCCTGCTTGTATCTCTCTCTCTTGTCTGTTAGCCTTTATACTGATAGGACACACTATAGCTGCTTTACTTGCGTATCATTGATTATTCTTTCTTTTGGGTAGACAAATGTGATGTAAGAGTCATGTATTAGCTTCAGAACCATTTGCAATTAAATTAATGTAAATTACTTAGGTCTCATGAGCACTCCTTTTAACAGATCATCTAGTAGATATACGACACAAGAAATATTTTAATACGACACAAGAAATAGTTTAATGCTTTAGTGTTACAGCCAACGACCAACACAAGCTTAACGGATCGTGTCATGAAGATGCAAGGGCCAATACAATTAGCATTCTGCCATTTATTCATTTGCAACTTGCTACAGCGTCGCTGAGATTAACTGCCGATCATAACGAAGCATTTTACAAAGTTTTATGCAAGGGCGGAACCTTAAATGATTCGGCCTATGATTCCATTTCGTCCGTAAATAACAGATAACAGCCACGCAAAACTGATGGTGGTATTAAAAGATATAATCTTTTTTATATTTTATAGCATTTTTCTAGAAGTCAATTTAGTTAGTAACAAAGATGCACCCACCATCAACAATAGCCGTCTGCTCCACTTACTTTGAACGGTTTTCGTTCCAATAATTAATTTCAGTCTCTATTTAAAGCCACATTATCATTCATTTTAGTAATCTCGCGCGAGCAGACGCTTCAGAACTTAGGAAAGGCACAAACCCATAAAAATGACGATAACTGTACTTATGCTGCTCACATAGATCAATATGGCTTAACACAATTTTCGTAAAGTGTGTCACAACGGAATAATGGAACGGATCCAAGTAAAATCTTCCAAGTTGGGCTTTGGAAGTGTTGTCGGTAGCGGAAATCTCCTTGAGAGCACTTAGGAAATGAAAGTTAGCGGGGATGAGAGGCGTGGCGTTGTTTCTCTAGCAACGAATTAAACGTCCGCCAAGGCAAATACGGAGCCTTTTCTTGGGCCGCTGTTCCTCCTCTTTGCCCACCCCCGCGCGCGCTCTCTATGCGATATTTATTTTTGAAGCGCAGCCGAAGTGTGCTGGCTGGCTCTGCTGTGCTCTGTTTGTTGATTCAATAGCGGCGATGCGGCGAGCCTAATCCGCAATGTCTGCGGCTCTCGGCTAATCCCCGGCGCGGCTGTTTGCGCCCTGATGACATTTCCATGTCGCCCACGATTACCGCCCGCCGCTCACAGGCGGATCTCCGGCGCGCCGGCTCAGCCGTCGATCGCTGTCGCGCCTTCTTCCTCTCCGTCTCTCTCTTTCCTCTTCTTCTTCCGCCTCCTCGTCCTCGTCCTTCTCTTCCTCCTCGGCCGCTCGCCGCGTTCTGCACTCGAAGGCCCTCGGGGTCTGAGCCGAGACACTCGCTAAGCCCGCCCGCTCGGTGGCGCCGGCCACTCCGTAATATTGCGACTGAGGATTTGCGCGCGCCGCCGAGGTTACCGGAGGAAGGCTGTGCGGCCAAGGTGTGCCCGGATTCGGCGGCGTATTATCGTTGTAATTCTCCTACGGGAGCCGCGCCCACCATCCGCCCTACGCTGGCGGTTGCTATCCATCCCTGGTGGCTCATCTGCGTCCACAATCTCGGTCCGTAGATTCCGCCGCATACAGCGTGTCCCATTTATCTTGACCACTGCAAATAACTTTTGGTCCAGGACAAAATTAAAAAGAAAGATGTATTAAGCTAATGTTATTAACAAATACAGCACCGAGCGAGGTGGCGCAGTGGTTAGACACTGGACTCGCGTTCGGGAGGACGACGGTTCAATACCGCGTCCGGCCATCCTGATTTAGGTTTTCCGTGATTTCCCTAAACCACTCCAGGCAAATGCTGGGATGGTGCCTCTGAAAGGGCACGGCCGACTTCCTTCCCCATCCTTCCCTAATCCGATGAGACCGATGACCACGCTGTCTGGTCTCCTTCCCCAAAACAACCAACCAACCAACCAACAAATACAGCCAGATCTACATACGAGGGACTTTCAATAAGTAGTGCAACATTATTTCTCGACCAATTTCGATTGAAAAAACGCAGAATTTTCGTGGGGCATCGTGGAATACTGCCGCTTGAGCCACTATATTGTTTCATGAGCTGCCGATACGTGGCGGCGCTATTCGTAGCCTTCAAAATGACGTCTGTAATGGAGATACGTTCCAAGTACAGAGCTGCCATTGAGTTTCTTTTGGTGGAAATGCAGAGCGTCGCAGATATTCACAGGCGCTTGCAGTGAACAAAAACACGATGAGCCACTGGGCGAGGCGTCTGCCATCATAGCAACAAGGTCGCGTGGTCCTGTCCGATCTGCCGCGGGCCGGCCGGGGTGGCCGAGCGGTTCTAGGCGCCACAATCTGGAACCGAGCGACCGCTACGGTCGCGGGTTTGAATCCTGCCTCGGGCATGGATGTGTGTGATGTCCTTAGGTTAGTTACGTTTAAGTAGTTCCAAGTTCTAGGGGACTGATGACCTCAGATGTTAAGTCCCATAGTGCTCAGAGCCATTTGAACCATTCTACATCTACATACATACTCCGCAACCCACCATACGGTGCGTGGCGGGGAGTACCTCGTACAACAACTAGCATCTTCTCTCCCTGTTCCACTCCCAAACAGAACGAGGGAAAAATGACTGCCTATATGCCTCTGTACGAGCCGTAATCTCTATTATCTTATCTTTGTGGCCTTTCCGCGAAATGCAAGTTGGCGGCAGTAAAATTGTACTGCAGTCAGCCTCAAATGCTGGTTCTCTAAATTTCCTCAGTAGCGATTCACGAAAAGAACGCCTCCTTTCCTCTAGAGATTCCCCACCCGAGTTCCTGAAGCATTTCCGTAACACTCGCGTGATGATCAAACCTACCAGTAACAAATCTAGCAGCCCGCCTCTGAATTGCTTCTATGTCCTCCCTCAATCCAACCTGATAGGGATCCCAAACACTCGAGCAGTACTCAAGAATAGGTCGTATCAGTGTTTTATAAGCGGTCTCCTTTACAGATGAACCACATCTTCCCAAAATTCTACCAATGAACCGAAGACGACTATCCACCTTCCCCACAACTGCCATTACATGCTGGTCCCACTTCATATCGCTCTGCAATGTTACGCCCAAATATTTAATCGACGTGACTGTGTCAAGCACTACACTACTAATGGAGTATTGAGACATTGCAGGATTCTTTTTCCTATCCATCTGAATTAATTTACATTTATCTTCTATATTTAGGTCTAGCTACCATTCTTTACACCAATCACAAATCCTGTCCAAGTCATCTTGTCTCCTCCTACAGTCACTCAACGACGACAACTTCCCGTACACCAAAGCATCATCAGCAAACAGCCGCACTTTGCTATCCACCCTATCCAAAAGATCATTTATGTAGATAGAAAACAAAAGCGGACCTACCACACTTCCCTGGGGCACTCCAGATGATACCCTCACCTCCGATGAACACTCACCATCGAGGACAACGTACTGGGTTCTACTACTTAAGAAGTCTTCGAGCCACTCACATAGTTAGGAACCAATCCCATATCCGCGTACCATAGTTAGGAGCCTGCAGTGGGGCACCGAGTCAAACGCTTTCCGGAAGTCAAGGAATATGGCATCCGTCTGACACCCTTCATCCATGGTTCGCAAGATATCATGTGAAAAAAGGGCGAGTTGCGTTTCGCATTAGCGATGTTTCTAAAGCCGTGATGATGCATGGACAGCAACTTCTCTGTCTCAAGGAAATTCATTATATTCGAACTGAGAATATGTTCGAGAATCCTGCAACAAACGGATGTTAAGGATATTGGTCTGTAATTTTGACGATCCGTCCTTCTACCCTTCTTATATACAGGCGCCACCTGCGCTTTTTTTCAGTCGCTAGGGAATTTACGTTGGGCAAGAGATTCGCGATAAATGCCAGTTAAGTAAGGAGCCAATGAATCCTCCGACGAAAAAGTTCAAAGCCGAACCCTCAGCCTGTGAACTCATACTGGGACTGTGAAGGTGTTATTGTCCTTGATGTCCTTCCATATGGTGGAACGATCAGCTCTGATGTGTATTGTGCTAACCCCAGGAAAGTGAAGAAAAGACTTGAGGATGTTCGTCGCGGCAAAAATGAAAGCTAACTTCTCCTTCTCCATGACGCGGCAGGACTCACACAGGTTTGCGCACTCAGGAGGAGCTGAGAAAACTTCATTGGACTGTTCTTCCTCAGCCATCCTACAGACCAGATCTCGCACCTTCTGACTTCCGTCTGTTCGGCCCAATGAAGAAAGTAGTCTTCGGGAAGCAGCACCTCGATGATGCGGAGTTTGTTGACGCAACAAGACGTTGGCTCCGAAGTCGACCAGTAGGGTGGTATCGTGAGGGTATACAGGCCTTCGCAGTAAACTGGCGTAAGGCTGTCGAATTAAACGGAGATTATGTTGAAAAATGGTTTGTAGCCAAAATAGTGGGGAATAATACGGTGTTATTTGTAATTTACTTATTCCTTATTATTACAGCCTGTTACCTGAAAAGCTAAAATAGGCCATAAAAATCACATTTCCTTGGATTATAATAATCTATACATTAACTATTTATTTCTGATACTTAATTTTTTTTAAAAATGCTGGAACTATTTCTCCTGCTATAAAATTACAATAAAACCCTTAACCAGTAACTCAACTACTAATGTCGATACTAGCATAAGCCCTACAGAATCTGTTCTCCATTCGTTCATTTATTTTCGTGCATTTAACTTGTAGATGGTTGTTTCTGCTACTGGGTCCGCCCTCGTGCTACCCCTGTCAAGAGCCACTGTCTGCTTGATTTCTTGGGAGTTGCACAGCACGTCAGCGGCGTTTCCACGATAGAAAGTAATGCCATCCGTCACTGTTACATCTTAAAGTCCACACATGATCACACGATCACTTGGTTCTTGGGAAACTGTTTCATTTGGTGGTCGCCGACCTCAGCCATCTTTTCTCCGTCTGCAGAGCATGTTGTCTAATCTGGATGGTAGCATGCTGAGTTACGGTTGAATGCCTCATGAAGTCTCTCTTGGCCTTCTTGGGTACTGCGGCTGCAGTATCGTCCATGATGCGGCAGGTACAGCCGCTCCTTAGTATTGCTTTGGGATACAACATCCTTAATTCCTGCCGTCCATTAACCGCTACATCGTCATAGAGCGCGAAGTCTCACAATATGTGTTCTGGTAGCCCACACTGCTGCAGGCATCTTTCTTTTGATTTTCTGTGGGTACGTAGGATACGGGCCGTGGCCAGTCAGGTAATGTGTCAGTCCACACGACGGGTTAACAAATCTCATTTTTTAATCTCTCCCTTATGTTACAGAGAAATTTGTATGTTCTCCTGCCAATGCCTGAAGTGTCCCATTCATTTTGCCATAGTTGTAATATGCGATCTTTTGTACCTTTTTCGAATTGGCTCAGTTCCAAGCACCTTTCGTGCATGCATTTGATTGCCTTTCTTTAAACAGTAAAAAGCTCCCCTTCTCCTAATTTCCAACTCCAGTGGGCGTATTCCTAGAATTATAAACGAAGCATCACTGTGCCGCAGATGCCCGTTAATCTTAGTAGCACTCCTCTCTGAACTATTTTCACTAATGAGGCTGGCTTCACTAGCTTCAATTTAGTGTATCATGTATTAGAATCCTGAATAAAACCAACTTCCTTTCAGAAAAAAACGTGTTACATTACTTATTGAACGCCCCTCTTAGCGGAAGGTATCACATACCACTACCAGTCATTTCCTTTCCTGTTCCACTCACAACCAGAGTGAGGAAAAAATGACCGTCTATAACCCTCCGTGCGAGCCCTAATTTCTCTCATTTTATCTTTGTCACCCCTACGGTTTGTGCGGCCCTCCACGAGTTCATATCCTGTGCCGACATTTTCATCTCAGCGTAGCACTTGCAACTTACGACCTCAATTATTTGCTAGATATGATTCAATCTCTGTTTTCCTCTACAGTTTTTATCCTCTACAGCTGCCTTAGTACCGTGGAAGTGATTCCGTGATGTTTTAATAGATGTCATATCATCCCGTCCCTTCACCCTGCCAGTGCTTTGCACATACACTTTTAATGATCACTTCATCCAATTTTCAACATTCTTCTGTAGCACCTCAAATGTTTCTGTTCTCTTCTGTTTCAGTTTTCCTACAGTCCATAATTGATTAGTGCACAATGTTGTGCTCCAAACGCACATTCTCAGAAATTTATTCCTCAAATTAAAGCCTAAGTTTGATACTAGTATGCTTGTCTTGGCCAGGAATATTCTCTTTGCAAGTGCAAGTCTACTTTTTGTTTTCTTCACGCTACGCCCATCATCGGTTATTTTTCTGCCTAGTTATATTAAGCTAACGAACTCTGCTACCTAGGCAGAAAAATAACCAATGATGGGCGTAGCGATATATATATATATATATATATATATATATATATATATATATATATATGACTCACCCTATATATATATATATATATATATATATATATATAGGGTGAGTCACCTAACATTACCGCTGGATATATTTCGTAAACCACATCAAATACTGACTAATCGATTTCACAGACCGAACGTGAGGAGAGGGGCTAGTGTAATTGGTTAATACAAACCATAAAAAAATGCACGGAAGTATGTTTTTTAACACAAACCTACGTTTTTTTAAATGGTACCCCGTTAGTTTTGCTATCACATCTGAAAATATAAACAAATACGTAATCAGTGCCGTTTGTTGCATTATAAAATGTTAATTACATCCGGAGATATTGTAACCTAAAGTTGACGCTTGAGTACCACTCCTCCGCTGTTCGATCGTGTGTATCGGAGAGCACCGAATTACGTAGGGATCCAAAGGGAACGATGATGGACCTTAGGTACAGAAGAGACTGGAACAGCACATTACGTCCACATGCTAACACCTTTTTAATGGTCTTTTTCACTGACGCACATGTACATTACCATGAGGGGTGAGGTACACGTACACACGTGGTTTCCGTTTTCAATTACGGAGTGGAATAGAGTGTGTCCCGCCATGTCAGGCCAATAGATGTTCAATGTGGTGGCCATCATTTGCTGCACACAATTGCAATCTCTGGCGTAATGAATGTCGTAAACGCCGCAGTAGATCTGGTGTAATGTCGCCGCTGGCTGCCACAATACGTTGTTTCATATCGTCTGGGGTTGTAGGCACATCACGGTACACATTCTCCTTTAACGTACCCCACAGAAAGAAGTCCAGAGGTGTAAGATCAGGAGAACGGGCTGGCCAATTTATGCGTCCGCCACGTCCTATGAAACGCCCGTCGAACATCCCGTCAAGGGTCAGCCTAGTGTTAATTGCGGAATGTGCAGGTGCACCATCATGCTGATACCACATACGTCGACGCGTTTCCAGTGGGACATTTTCGAGAAACGTTGGCAGATCGTTCTGTAGAAACGCTGGGCCCCTGCAATGAAGTGAGGACCAATGAGGTGGTCGCCAATGATTCCGCACCATACATTTACAGTCCACGGTCGCTGTCGCTCTGCCTGTCTGAGCCAGCGAGGATTGTCCACGGACCAGTAATGCATGTTCCGTAGATTCACTGCCCCGTGGTTTGTGAAACCCGCTTCATCGGTAAACAGGTAGAACTGCAACACATTCTCTGTTAATGCCCATTGACAGAATTGCACTCGATGATTAAAGTCATCACCATGTAATTGCTGATGTAGCGACACATGAAACGGGTGAAAGCGGTGACGATGCAGTATGCGCATGACACTACTTTGACTCAGTCCACCGGCTCTCGCAATGTCCCGTGTACTAATGTGTGGGTTCATGGCAACAGCAGCTAACACACCAACTGTACCCGCTTCTCCTGTGACCGGCCTGTTACGGACCCGTTTGCGTGCTACGACCATACCTGTTGCATACAGTTGGCGGTAGATGTTTTGCAATGTGCGGCACGTTGGATGCTCTCTGTCCGGGTACTGTTCTGCATACACCCTGCAGGCTTCAGCTGCATTACTTCGACACTCGTCATAGATGAGTATCATCTCCGCCTGTTCAGAGTTCGAATACACCATGGTCACAGTTCCTACAACACTACACTATCACAGACGTCGGGTAACACGGTGTACTACAGTTGGTCTGCAGCGGAGACGAATGCAGAATAACAATAGCAGCAAGCGCTACATGCGGACACTGCGACAGCTAGACCAAACCACAACAGTGCACTACAGCCACACTCGTAAATACGGTCGTCATCGTAAACATGTCCCTGCAGATGCTGCTCGCCGACCGTTACCCGTGTTTGTTACAACACGCAACTGAACGTCGGAGGTTTCAAGCGTCAACGTTAGGTTACAATATCTCCGGATGTAATTAACATTTTATAATGCAACAAACGGTACTGATTACGTATTTGTTTATATGTTCAGATGTGCTAACAAAACTAACGTGGTTCCATTTAAAAAACGTAGGTTTGTGTTAAAAAACATAAAAAGGGACTTAACATCTATGGTCATCAGTCCCCTAGAACTTAGAACTACTTAAACCTAATTAACCTAAGGACATCACACAACACCCAGTCATCACGTGTTAAAAAACATACTTCCGTGCATTTTTTTAATGGTTTGTATTAAACAATTACACTAGCCCCTCTCCTCACGTTCGGTCTGTGGAATCGGTTCGTCAGTATTTGATGTGGTTTACGAAATATATCCAGCGGTAACGTTAGGTGACTCACCCTGTATATATAGGGTGGTCCATTGATCGTGACCGGGCCAAATGTCTCACGAAATAAGCGTCAAACGAAAAAACTACAAAGTACGAAATTTGTCTAGCTTGAACAGATGGTGCTATGGTTGGCCCGCTAGATGGCACTGCCATAGGTCAAACGGATATCAACTCGGTTTTTTAAAATAGGAACCCCGATTTTTATTACACATTCGTGTATTACGTAAAGCAATATGAATGTTTTAGTTGGACCACTTTTTTCGACTTGTGATAGATGGCGCTGTAATAGTCACAAACATATGGCTCACAATTTTAGACGAACAGTTGATAACAGGTAGGTTTTTTAAATTAAAATGCAGAACGTAGGTACGTTTAAACATTTTATTTCGTTTGTTCCAATGTGATACATGTATCTCTGTGAACTTCTCATTTCTGAGAACGCATGCTGCTACAGCGTGATGACCTGTAAATACCATATTAATGCAATAAATGCTCAAAATAATTTCCGTCAACCTCAATGTATTTGGCAATACGTGTAACGACATTCCTCTCAACAGCGAGTAGTTCACCTTCCGTAATGTCGCACATACATTGACAATGCAATGACGCATGTTGTCAGACGTTGTCGGTGGATCACGATAGCAAATATCCTTCAACTTTCCCCACAGAAAGATATCCGGGGACGTGGGGGCCATGGTATGGTGCTTCGACGACCAATCCACCTGTCATGAAACGTGCTATTCAAAACTGCTTCAACCGTACGCGAGCTATGTGCCGTACAGCCATCGTGTTGGAAGTACATCGCCATTCTGTCATGCAGTGAAACATCTTCTAGTAACATTGGTAGAACATTAGGTAGCAAATCAGCATACATTGCACCGGGGGCCACTTATCCTTCCTCCCATAATGCCGCACCATACATTAACCCGCCAAGGTCGCTGATGTTCCACTTGTCGCAGCCATCGTGGATTTTCCGTTGCCCAACAATGCATATTATGCCGGTTTACGTTACCGCTGTTGGTGATTGACGCTTCGTCGCTAAATAGAATGCGTGCAAAAAATCTGTCATCGTCCCATAATTTCTCTTGTGCCCAGTGGCAGAACTGTACACGACATTCAAAGTCGTCGCCATGCAATTCCTGGTGCAAAGAAATATGGTACGGGTGCAATCGATGTTGAGGTAACATTCTCAGCACCGACGTTTTTGAGATTCCCGATTCTCGCGCAATTTGCCTGCTACTGATGTGCGGATTAGCCGCGACAGCAGCTAAAACACCTACTTGGGCATCATAATTTGTTGCAGGTTGTGGTTGACGTTTCCCATGTGGCTGAACATTTCGTGTTTCTTTAAATGCCCGTTGGGCATTTTGATCACAATTGCCATATATCAACACGAAAAGTACTTACCAGCCGATGCCCCCTGGCCGTGATAGACCAACAGAGATATTCATATGCAGTTGTGTTATGCTACCTATATGCAGTTGTGTTTCACTACTTCCAAATGCACAAGATCTCACGTGCAGGGCATCCGCAACTGAGAGGCACGATTAATTAATTTAAGGAGATATGTTTCAGTTGCATTAATGATTCATTCAAACAACGACCTGTTTCAGGATTTTAAAATTCCATCTTCAGGTGTATAAAAACTGTCTGTCGTCAGGCAGTCGTACGCTAAGAAAGGCAGTCCGCTGTGAATGGCGTTCATAGCATGAGGCTGCCTGAAGGCAAAGAATTTTTATAACCTGAAGATGGCATTTTTACATCCCTAAAACCGGTCGTGGTTTGAATAAATCATCAGTAGAAGTGGAGTGGATCTCTTTAAATTAGCCGTGCGGGATAGCCGCGCGGTCTTAGGCGCCTTGCCACGGTTCACGTGGCTCTCCCCGTCGGAGGTTCGAGTCCTCCCTGGGGCATGTGTGTGTGTGTGTGTGGGGGGGGGGGGGGGGTTGTCGTTAGTGTAAGTTAAAGTTAGATTAAGTAGTGTGTATGCCTAGGGACCGATGATCTTCGCAGTTTGGTCCCATTTCAATTTTTTTCTTTAAATTAATTACTTACAAATGGCTTATGTATAACTCACACCCCCATGCTCACACTGACAACAAGTTGCACCATACAACTATCATCCCATACATATCCCAGATGCGTAAAAAGTGACGTAATCTCCCAAGATCGATTTTCTAAGTCCGCTTTTTCTTTTCTCTTTTTTGTTTCAAGCATAGTTTTAAGCCAATAACAGCTCAAGGAGGTACAGCGAGTCGGAAACCAAATCCTGAACCAACTCGACGGGACAAAACAAGTAGTAGTAATCGAGCGTGTGGCTAGAGTTCCTTAAACACATCTTGTAACTCTGTAACCAAGAAACATCTCTGGCAAGAGGTCAATTTCAGGACAGCGTAATCTTCTTCCCTGTTACACTCGGCACAGACGCAAGTTCAAATGCTGGAAAGAGGGAGCAACCAAATTCGATGTTAGCAAGCATGTAGCTAGTGAACGAAACAGAACGTACCTTTTGCATGCAGTAAGTTGTTGAGTGAACAGCATCTCTCCTCATACACGTTCTCTCTCGGAAATGAATTTACTATCGAACAGGTGCACCAAGATTTCGTTGAGAATAGCTCAACTTTGCACATCCTCAGCGCAACGCGCTACACCCGATTTCCAGGACGGCTGATAACGAACGTAGCGTCGCAAATTCCGTCACACAACTCAGATGGCGTATTACTAGTAACACTTCACTATGCCATGCCTCTTCCCCAATGGTACGGTGACACTCTAAGTGTTTCCCGCACTAGCCACTTGCCGAAGATTATTGGTTTTCTTCTACGGTAACGCTCCTGTTTGGAGTCCAAGGCCGACCACACAAGGAGCAACTGAAAAGAAACGCAACAGGCGGGCGATCTACATCTGCAAATGGTTCAAATGGCTCTGAGCACTATGCGACTTAACTTCTCAGGTCATCAGTCCCCTAGAACTTAGAACTGCTTAAAACTAACTAGCCTAAGGACATCACACACATCCATGCCCGAGGCAGGATTCGAACCTGCGACCGTAGCGGTCACGCGGTTCCAGACTGTAGCGCCTACATCTGCAACTGGTGTCACTCTTAAGTTGGTTGCCGACTAGCTGACAGCGGTGTTCCGCGCGCGGAGCAACTCTGAAATCAGAAACTGCTGTCACCGTGAGCGAGCATGGACTGGAGAGGGAGTAATGTTTGTGGTACCCGAGGATCTTTTGGCTACACTCGGCGTATCGAGGACAGATTTTCAGACGAAGGTGTGGTTCTCTAATTTATTACACACGGATAAGAAAACGAAGAATATTCTGGATTCATCCGTACATGCAAAGAAATATAAACGGTAGGTTGTATGTAGCAGCAAAGGAACTGTAACAGTCTCATTTGATATTCATAACGTTTTCTGTATAACGTCTAAACAGCGCTACAGCGATTTGGTGCAGTTGATTTCTTGCTCCATAAACAGCGTTATTTTTATTTTGAGGCGGCCGAGGTGGTCGAGCCGTTCAAGGCGCTACAGTCTGGAACCGCGCGATCGCTACGGTCGCAGGTTCGAATCCTGCCTCGGGCATGGATGTGTGTGATGTCCTTAGGTTAGTTAGGTTTAAGTAGTTCTAAGTTCTAGGGGACTAATGACCTCAGAAGTTAAGTTCCATAGTGCTCAGAGCCATTTGAACCATTTGTGGCTTTTCACCGTCCGTTATCACTTGACAACATAATTTTACAGACTGGCAAAGGCTGCTCGTCACATAAAAAAAAAATACTACCGGTATGATTTACAGTTATTTTTATGTTGCTTCCATCGACGTACCGGTAATTTCATTTTAAATAATAGATGTACAGTACACTACACATGTAATATGAAGTTCCTGTTCCACTTCACACCCTGCTTTCTCTGTCAGATCTCTCCCACAGTAGCATGGGAGCTTGTAGGGATATTTTCCGACTTCCCTTGCAAAGCTAATGTTCACAGCCTGTTCGTTAACCTTCATATTAAACCAACACACGACGCAAATCACTTGGCAACACGGGCACCAAGTCACTGGCAACAGGCTGACAACAGGCTGGCAACGCGTTGCGAGCGACTGACTGGGGAGTTCCTATGTAGTCGCGCGGTCTGCGACGCCCTGTTTAACTAAACAGGAAGCGATTAGCTGCCGACGTATTACCAACTCTGAGTTGCTGTTGAGTCGCTCCGTAGGAGGACCTAACACCAAGAGCCCGGACTCCTGCTCCGCCATTCTCGACTTCGCCACAGAGGGCGTCTCCTACTCATAACCAAGCATAACATAATATGTATTGACAAAGAAAATATGTCGCCCAGAGGCACACGGCAATACGTCTTTTTAAATGGTATCCTACGTTTTCTCGGTAATCCAGATCCTCTCCTCAAGACCCATTCAAGACTTTGTCAAAAACGTAACAAAAAATTGGCTTTGATTCTCCCGTTACTGGCTCACAGTGGTGCTACCCGGCGTAACGTAACTCGTCCGCTCGCTGGAGTTGACAGTAAACAAATGGAAATAGAAGAAATGAAAATGCACTCCGGTCATTCAGACACAGCCTTCGTGGTGTAAGCGTACATGGTAAGGATGGAGTTGGTAACGTGTTAGAATGCGACGTACACTGGTTTTAAATTTGATGGTTGTCGTCGTCGATTGTTGCCGTTATCACTTCCGAAGTAACTAATAGTGTACAGTTACGGTAAAAAAAAAATCGTGTGTCGTTAGATGGCGCACTGAGTTGTGTGGAACAGGAAAGGAGATGACCAGTAGTCGTACAGGGTTTTCCGCCACACGCCGGACGGTGGCTTGCGAAAGTATCTATGTAGATGTAGATGTAGATCCATCTGAACACAGCCAATTACGTGCAGCACGTTGCATCCGTCCCTAAAACTAGGAACTATATCATGGTACGACACATAGTTCAGGAGGTATAACGTCACAAGCAATAAGATGCAATAAAAACTGCCGCATCATACGTGACATATATATGTGTTACTTCTGTGCTGCTAACTTTTCGCACACAGCATCCACATATACAGCTAATGTAATTACAATCTTGAGTCATTCTACGAGACATAATTTAGGAGATATGACGTCAAAAACACTGCTTGGAAGGCAGTCCAATCGTAAATGGCGTTTGTACTTATTACTTCGTTGTTACTAACTCCATGAGCAAAACACAGTATCCACATACGCCGCTGAACGTACCTACAAAATGACATCATTGTACGACACATAGTTCAGGAGACATGATTTCATAACATTAAGCGTAAGGGCAAACGGTCCGCGGTACGGGCGTGGACGCAAAGCTATAAATAAATATCTGGGGAATGACGGGTTTCTCCGTTAGTAATTAAATAAAGTAGGTTCATAACTCCGCAGAAAGAGTAACCTATCTGAAGTAAGGGACCTTTCACTTACTATTTTGTAATTTACGGACTGTAACACTCCGGTTTATTCTTACTTTACTTATCCCGCTCGATCGGGATCTGATAGCAGCCCAAATAGATATTAATTAATGTGACCGTGTGCCTAATGGGGCTGGCAATCGGATTGGACTGCTACGGAGTTGTTACATTCCATTTTGTCCTTGTCAAACGCTGTAATAATGATATGTCTGGTGCCAAGAAGAACAACAACACAGCTTCATTAATTAACGATCTATATTCATCACCAAAACACAAAGTAAGGAGACAGCCACTGCCTTCGTCGTACAGAATTAATAACGACTAATCTCAGCACAGGTCCTTTCGTTATTCATTATCGTCACACGCAATTTTAATCACTGTAATCCAACACTGCAATCCAACACTGCAATCCAAATAATGCCGGCGCGGTAGACGCGTAATTACAAATATCGGCACAAAAATATCACTGAATCACACTAGTAACTATACTTTTTCACTTTCCCGTATATTTCTAACACAAAGGGGTTAAACCACGGCGATGGCCACTTCCTTTGTCGGTACGGTCTTGCATTCCAGCAACAGACCTCCACCCGGCTCGGCCCACAGCGCGTACCACACTACAACTATCTCAACACTCGCTCCCGCTCTCGCCACCCGACGCACACTATCGATTGTTTGTCCTGTCGACCTGTGCTGTCGCAAAACTTATAGTAAGGGCCTACGGACCCCTTACAGGAGGTATACATCTTACCTGAAACACCTGGTTTCCTATAGGGGTCGCTCGCATTCGATAACAACATGCAGTCTCTGAAATTATGTTATGTGTTTATTAGCTCTTTAGATCTTCCGTAAATCACTTGCATAATTTTTTGCTGTTGGAGGTGGGGGAGTGGTGTATATCAGTCTTCTGACTTTTTGGATGGGGCCCGACTTTAGAATGGACTGTCATCTGCCTCTTGAGCCTGATTTGTTGTCACGTCTTGAAGCTCTGTCAGACTCTGACTCTAAAACTGGATCCCTTATGTTTTCCATATCAACGCCCATTCCTTTTTCTATCACGCCAGCAGGAGGAAGTCCTCCAATGAACTCTTTCTACCTGTTCCCTGTCTCATACGCATTTCACAATGGAATTTGTTTTGCACTCTTAGTGCTGCCGTCATCGCTTTTATTTTCAGCGAAAGCCATTTTAACTTCCTTATATGTTGGATCAGGAATTTAAACGACCATTTCTTTTCGATTTTTGATACAGCGATTTCGCTTTATCTTTCCTGCACTGTCTATTGGTTTTGTTCCTAAGCGACTTATATTGCTGTGTACCTTTCTTTTCCTCAGTATTATTGTATTTTGTTTTTGTTGTAAATCAGTGGAATTATTTATTTATCCATGTTTTATCACATTAGATTAGGAAATGAGACACTTAAGGCAGTAAAGGAGTTTTGCTATTTGGGGAGCAAAATGACTGATGATATCTAACATTCTGTGTGGTGTCTGTTTGTTCTAAGTCGTGTCTCCCTACCACATTCGCGCAACGACGCTCTGAGCGTGTTTTTTAGGGAACTGACTAGTTTGAACCTGGAACCTGTTGCTGGTAAGGAGACGCCGTACCACACATGACATGTAGAATTCAGAAGAGTTCAGTGAGACTAGCGATGATATAACCAAATACTTAATGATTTCAGCGTCAGATCCACTGCACTCCCTGTAAAAGAATCTTAATACTAACTAAATTTAGTGGAAGGGGTTCAAGGCTTTCCTATTTTTAGTTAGCTGGTAAAATAACGTCGAAAAAGCAGTTAAGTTTACCATTGGAAATTTTATTCTACTCACAAAACATTGTTTATAAATTGCACTATTGATAAAAGGAAATGTTTTAATGCAGGATGATAAAAACCAACTGCGTTCAACAAAAATGTGAACGAATATTCCCTGAGTGGGTTTCCAAGTTCTACAATGGATCGAAGGATGACCTATGCCATATCACATCTATAATCTAGGTCTAAATTAAGTTTCACAAGAGAGAAAACTGTCAAAATGGTCTACAGTGACCCTCAATTATCTTTAATTACTTATCTAACTTGTCGTAAATTACAGTGGCTGATGTGGCTTCTCAATAACTATATAACAGAAAAATCATCGCGTTTCAGATTTGTACTTCAAGTGGCAGATGTGAACACCATGAGCTTTAATTGACGATCGACACTAGTATTACGCAAAAAGGGGTGTAACAGATGAGACTTCTGCAGTTCTGAGTGAAGCTTTATGCGCTGTTATGCGGCATCGCGTGCGTTCATTACCTTGTCGGTGTTCGTCAGGGGGCGGCCGGCAGCACAGCTCCGCTCACCTCGCCGTCTCGGAAGCAACTCTTCCCTTAACTTCTCCTTACTACAATTTACCGAAGTTGGTTTAAAAAAACTATCTGGCTGTGTTTTCATCTGACCAATCAGGGTCTCAATGTTAACCTTAAGCTCCGCCTACAAAAATTCTGTCTATCCAATGAGAAACGTTATACTTTTCGTGGTGGAGCAATGTTTTTAAAGTTTGCAACGTAACAGAGACGCGAAAAAGTCTCACGCTAAAACTTGCAGCTGGTGTGGTCCTTTTAGTGTTATCGGAAGATCTATACTGTTGTTCTGGAGGGCTCTATCTTTTAACATGGGTGGGGGGGGGGGGGTGGTCCTGACGTAACAGAGACGCGAAAAAGTCTCACGCTAAAACTTGCGGCTGGGGTGGCCCTTTTAGTGTTATCGTAAGATCTATACTGTTCTTCTGGAGGGCTCTAGCTTTTAACATGGGCTGGGGGGTGGTCCAAGCGGTTAGCTGGCGACGTGGGTGTCCGTCCCTTATCGTAGGACCTTCTAGCTTAACACGGTTCTGCTCTCGGCTTCCGTTCTCGTTTCTCCCCTCGAAACTGTGTCTGCCTCACGGTGGGAAGGTATGACATGCATTTAGGCATTCTTGTGTTAGCCTGTGGTATTCCATTTGCTCACTCGTTACTCGTATTACTTTGGTTAATTTAATGTCACGATTTATTCGGAACTATGTGACATACTACTGGATTTGCTTATCATGTCAGGGTTTTAATGGAAGGTGTTGGATTTGCCTGACACCTTGCAGGTGGTCGAAGTAGAGAGGATATAAAATGTAGACTGGCAATGGCAGGGAAAGCCTTTCTGAAGAAGAGAAATTTGTTAACATCGGGTATAGATTTAAGTGTCAGGAAGTCGTTTCTGAAAGTATTTGTATGGAGTGTAGCCATGTATGGAAATGAAACATGGACGATAAATAGTTTGGACAAGAAGAGAATAGAAGCTTTTGAAATGTGGTGCTACAGAATAATGCTTAAGATTAGATGGGTAGATCACATAACGAATGAGGAGGTACTGAATAGGATTGGGGAGAAGAGGAGTTTGTGGCACAACTTGACTAGAAGAAGGGATCGGTTGGTAGGACATGTTCTGAGGCATCAAGGGATCACAAATTTAGTATTGGAGGGCAGGGTGGAGGGTAAAAATCGTAGAGGGAGACCAAGAGATGAATACACTAAGCAGACTCAGAAGGATGTAAGTTGCAGTAGGTACTGGGAGATAAAGAGGCTTGCACAGGATAGAGTAGCGTGGAGAGCTGCATCAAACCAGTCTCAGGACTGAAGACCACAACAACAACAACAACAACATCGCATTACCATACTAGAACCCATAGCTGTCTAACCAACTTACGTTGATAACACTTTTCAATGATGTGTTTCCTCTCTAGTTAAACTGCCTAGTGTGAAATTCACAATCGCAGTACATACTGCCTCGGAGGACTTCAGACGCACATCATCAGTCGTGAATACTTCTTTATGCCAGGTCTTTACACTGTAATTCTTTCTTTTCATTCTGTCGATCTCCAACTTACTCTGGAAGCGTACTGCTGTTTAGCGAGTCGCAACCCTGCAAGACAGGCTTCCCGCCAGCAGCTATAGTTGAACGGGCCAGCCTATATGCCCAGGCGGAGCGAGTCCACAGCAAATTCTAAAGGCCAGCTTCAGTGTCGCTTAAAGCGGGGATACGTGGAAAAAATAGTGTGGAGCTTACAGGAGAAACTCCCCATTGCACCTCTCTCAGATTTAGTGGTAAGATAGCCGAGTGGATAGCCCTTCAAAAACTGGCCACAGATTGTAATGTTGTGTGCCTCACTGCTTTTTTTAAAACTAATTTGTGCCTGATTTTGCCGGCCGGGGTGGCAGAGCGGCTCTAGGCGCTACAGTCTGGAACCGCGCGACTGCTACGGTCGCAGGTTCGAATCCTGCCTCGGTCATGGATGTGTGTGATGTCCTTAGGTTAGTTAGGTTTACGTAGTTCTAAGTTCTAGGGGACTGATGACCTCAGAAGTTAAGTCCCATAGTGCTCAGAGCCATTTGAACCATTTGTGGCTTTTCGCCGTCCGTTATCACTTGACAACATAATTTTAGAGACTGGCAAAGGCTGCTCGTCACATTAAAAAAAAATACTACCGGTATGATTTACAGTTATTTTTATGTTGCTTCCATAGACGTACCGGTAATTTTATTTTAAATAATAGATGTACAGTACACTGCACATGTAATATGATGTTCCTGTTCCACTTCACACCCTGCTTTCTCTGTCAGATCTCTCCCACAGTAGCATGGGAGCTTGTAGGGATATTTTCCGACTTCCCTTGCAAAGCTAATGTTCACAGCCTGTTCGTTAACCTTCATATTAAACCAACACACGACGCAAATCACTTGGCAACACGGGCACCAAGTCACTGGCAACAGGCTGACAACAGGCTGGCAACGCGTTGCGAGCGACTGACTGGGGAGTTCCTATGTAGTCGCGCGGTCTGCGACGCCCTGTTTAACTAAACAGGAAGCGATTAGCTGCCGACGTATTACCAACTCTGAGTTGCTGTTGAGTCGCTCCGTAGGAGGACCTAACACCAAGAGCCCGGACTCCTGCTCCGCCATTCTCGACTTCGCCACAGAGGGCGTCTCCTACTCATAACCAAGCATAACATAATATGTATTGACAAAGAAAATATGTCGCCCAGAGGCACACGGCAATACGTCTTTTTAAATGGTATCCTACGTTTTCTCGGTAATCCAGATCCTCTCCTCAAGACCCATTCAAGACTTTGTCAAAAACGTAACAAAAAATTGGCTTTGATTCTCCCGTTACTGGCTCACAGTGGTGCTACCCGGCGTAACGTAACTCGTCCGCTCGCTGGAGTTGACAGTAAACAAATGGAAATAGAAGAAATGAAAATGCACTCCGGTCATTCAGACACAGCCTTCCTCGTGTAAGTGTACATGGTAAGGATGGGAATTGGTAACGTGTTAGAATGCGACGTACACTGGTTTTAAATTTGATGGTTGTCGTCGTCGATTGTTGCCGTTATCACTTCCGAAGTAACTAATAGTGTACAGTTACGGTAAAAAAAATCGTGTGTCGTTAGATGGCGCATTGAGTTTTGTATTCAGGAAAATCGACTAGTTTGAACACCTCGCTTCAACAAATATTCAGCCACCAGAACAACCAGTGCATTGCGGCATTGGGCACTTATCTAGTTTGCATTTATCGTGAATCCTTCGCCCAACGTAAAGTCCCAAGCGACTGGAAAAAGACGTAGGTGGCTACGATGTATAAGAAGAGGAGAAGAACGGACCCGCAAAAATACATACCGATATCACTAACTTCGGTTTGCTGCAGAATCCTTGAACATATTCTCAACTTGAATACGAGAGCTATTCGGAAAGTAAGTAACGATAGGTCGCTAAATGGAAACCACAGTGAAAATCAAAACTGTTTTATTTGCAACAGTTAGCTACAACTTCCAGCTACTTATCTCCGTAGTCGCCGATCCGACTTAGACGTTTGTCGTAGCGTTTTACCAACTTTCCAATACCCTCTTTATAGAAGGCAGCCGTCAGTCCTTTTCGTCAATTCTCTACGCTGGCCTACATCTAGTTGTCTGTGCCAAAATGTTGGCTTCATAGCCAGCGGTTCATGTGAGCAGAGATGAAACTCAGAGGGAGACAATTACGGACTATATTGTGGGTAATCAAGCATTTCCAACTGAAAACGATGCAGGAGCATCTTCATTGCCCGTGCAGAATGAGGCTGAGAATTATCTTGAAGAAGAAAACGCACGACAGTTATGTAATCTTGGTTGTTTAGCTTCAGGCGAACTTTCTCACCAGGCCCTCGCACTTGGTGGGAGACACTACTGCTCGAGGTATCTTTATGTGCTCGTTTTGTGCACAGAACTAAAAAGAACGACGTAACGCGATCGACTGGCTCATTGGAACCCTGCCCAACACACTTGTGCAAAACTTCATCAGATTTTCACTGTGGTTTCCATTTCGCGACCGATCGTTCCTTACTTTCCGAATAAACCTCGTATAATAAACCTTCTTGAGGCTGAGTAGCTTATGTCTACGGATCAGCATGGTTTTTGAAAGCATCGCTTGTGAAACTCAGCTTGTCATTTTCTCAGATGATGCACTGAGAACTGTGGACGAAGAGCAGCAGACAGATTCTATATTTCTAGATTTCCGGAAAGCATTGGACACGGTGGCCCATTGCAAGATGTTAACGAAGGCACGAGCGTATGGAATAAGTTCACAGATATGTGAGTGACCCGAAGTCTTCTGAAATAATAGAACCCAGTATGTTGACGGAGCGAGGCGGCGCAGTGGTTAGCAGACTGGACTCGCATTCGGGAGGACGACGGTTCAATGTCGCGTCCTGCCATCCTGATTTAGGTTCCTCGTGATTTCCCTAAATCCGTCCATGCAAACGCCGGGATGGTTCCTTTGAAAGGGCACGTCGGACTTTCTTCCCCGTCCTTCTCTAATCCGGTGAGACCGATGGCCTCGCTGCCTGGTCTTCTCCCCCAAAAACAACCCAACCCAGTATGTTGTACTCGACGGCGAGTGGTCATCAGAGACTGGAGCAGCGCCAGGAGTGCCCCAGGGAAGTTTATAGGACCGCTGTTATTCTCTATACACATAAATGATTTGACGGACAGAGTGGCCAGCAACCTGTGGTTGTTTGCTGATGATGCAGTGGCGTACGGTAAGGTGTCGAAATATGAGTCACTGTAGGAAGACACAAGACGACTTAGACAAAATTTCTAGCTAGTATCATCAAATGGCAGCTAGCGCTAAACGTGTAAAATGTAAGTTAATGCGGATGAGAAAGAAGAATAAACCTCTAATGTTCAAATACAGAATTAGTAGTGTGCTGCTTGACACTCTCAAGTTGTGTAAATATCTGGGTGTGACGTTGCAAAGCGATATGAGATGGAACGTGCATGTGACAACTGTGGTAGGGAAGGCAAATGGTCGACTTCGGTTTATTGCATTTTACGAAAGAGTGGTTCACCTGTAAAGGAGACCTCATACACGACACTGGTACGAGCTGTTCTTGAGTACTGTTCTAGTGTTTGCCATCCATACCAGGTCGGATTGAAGGAAGACATCGAAGCAATTCAGAGGCGGGCTTCTACATTTGTTACCGGTAGAACTACGCGCAAGTGTTACGCAGATGCTTCGGGAAGTCAAATGGGAATCCCTAGAGGGAAGGTGAGGTTCTTTTCGAGAAACACTGTAGAGAAAATTTAGAGAATCGGTATTTCAGGCTGACTTTCGAACGATTCTGCTGCCGCTGACATGCACTGTGCATAAGGACCACGAAGATAATACACGATAAATTAAGGTTCATACAGGGGCATATAGATACTCGTTGCTCCAGCGTTCTATTTGCGAGTGGAACAGGAAAGGAAACGACCAGTAGTCGTACAGGGTTTTCCGCCACACACCGGACGGTGGCTTCCGAAAGTATCTATGTAGATGTAGATGTAGATCCATCTGAACACAGCCAATTACGTGCAGCACGTTGCATCCGTCCCTAAAACTAGGAACTATATCTTGGTACGATACATAGTTCAGGAAGTATAACGTCACAAGCAATAAGATGCAATAAAAACTGCCGCATCATACGTGACATACACTCCTGGAAATTGAAATAAGAACACCGTGAATTCATTGTCCCAGGAAGGGGAAACTTTATTGACACATTCCTGGGGTCAGATACATCACATGATCACACTGACAGAACCACAGGCACATAGACACAGGCAACAGAGCATGCACAATGTCGGCACTAGTACAGTGTATATCCACCTTTCGCAGCAATGCAGGCTGCTATTCTCCCATGGAGACGATCGTAGAGATGCTGGATGTAGTCCTGTGGAACGGCTTGCCATGCCATTTCCACCTGGCGCCTCAGTTGGACCAGCGTTCGTGCTGGACGTGCAGACCGCGTGAGAAGACGCTTCATCCAGTCCCAAACATGCTCAATGGGGGACAGATCCGGAGATCTTGCTGGCCAGGGTAGTTGACTTACACCTTCTAGAGCACGTTGGGTGGCACGGGATACATGCGGACGTGCATTGTCCTGTTGCAACAGCAAGTTCCCTTGCCGGTCTAGGAATGGTAGAACGATGGGTTCGATGACGGTTTGGATGTACCGTGCACTATTCAGTGTCCCCTCGACGATCACCAGTGGTGTACGGCCAGTGTAGGAGATCGCTCCCCACACCACGATGCCGGGTGTTGGCCCTGTGTGCCTTGGTCGTATGCAGTCCTGATTGTGGCGCTCACCTGCACGGCGCCAAACACGCATACGACCATCATTGGCACCAAGGCAGAAGCGACTCTCATCGCTGAAGACGACACGTCTCCATTCGTCCCTCCATTCACGCCTGTCGCGACACCACTGGAGATGGGCTGCACGATGTTGGGGCGTGAGCGGAAGACGGCCTAACGGTGTGCGGGACTGTAGCCCAGCTACATGGAGACGGTTGCGAATGGTCCTCGCCGATACCCCAGGAGCAACAGTGTCCCTAATTTGCTGGGAAGTGGCGGTGCCGTCCCCTACGGCACTGCGTAGGATCCTACGGTCTTGGCGTGCATCCGTGCGTCGCTGCGGTCCGGTCCCAGGTCGACGGGCACGTGCACCTTCCGCCGACCACTGGCGACAACATCGATGTACTGTGGAGACCTCACGCCCCACGTGTTGAGCAATTCGGCGGTACGTCCACCCGGCCTCCCGTATGCCCACTATACGCCCTCGCTCAAAGTCCGTCAACTGCACATACGGTTCACGTCCACGCTGTCGCGGCATGCTACCAGTGTTAAAGTCTGCGATGGAGCTCCGTATGCCACGGCAAACTGGCTGACACTGACGGCGGCGGTGCACAAATGCTGCGCAGCTAGCGCCATTCGACGGCCAACACCGCGGTTCCTGGTGTGTCCGCTGTGCCGTGCGTGTGATCATTGCTTGTACAGCCCTCTCGCAGTGTCCGGAGCAAGTATGGTGGGTCTGACACACCGGTGTCAATGTGTTCTTTTTTCCATTTCCAGGAGTGTATAAATGTGTTACTTCTGTGCTGCTAACTTTTCGCACACAGCATCCACATATACAGCTAATGTAATTACAATCTTGAGTCATTCTACGAGACATAATTTAGGAGATATGACGTCAAAAACACTGCTTGGAAGGCAGTCCAATCGTAAATGGCGTTTGTACTTATTACTTCGTTGTTACTAACTCCATGAGCAAAACACAGTATCCACATACGCCGCTGAACGTACCTATAAAATGACATCATTGTACGACACATAGTTCAGGAGACATGATTTCATAACATTAAGCGTAAGGGCAAACGGTCCGCGCTACGGGCGTGGACGCAAAGCTATAAATAAATATCTGGGGAGTGACGGGTTTCTCCGTTAGTAATTAAATAAAGTAGGTTCATAACTCCGCAGAAAGAGTAACCTATCTGAAGTAAGGGACCTTTCACTTACTATTTTGTAATTTACGGACTGTAACACTCCGGTTTATTCTTACTTTACTTATCCCGCTCGATCGGGATCTGATAGCAGCCCAAATAGATATTAATTAATGTGACCGTGTGCCTAATGGGGCTGGCAATCGGACTGGACTGCTACGGAGTTGTTACATTCCATTTTGTCCTTCTCAAACGCTGTAATAATGATATGTCTGGTGCCAAGAAGAACAACAACACAGCTTCATTAATTAACGAACTATATTCATCACCAAAACACAAAGTAAGGAGACAGCCACTGCCTTCGTCGTACAGAATTAATAACGACTAATCTCAGCACAGGTCCTTTCGTTATTCATTATCGTCACACGCAATTTCAATCACTGTAATCCAACACTGCAATCCAACACTGCAATCCAAATAATGCCGGCGCGGTAGACGCGTAATTACAAATATCGGCACAAAAATATCACTGAATCACACTAGCAACTATACTTTTTCACTTTCCCGTATATTTCTAACACAAAGGGGTTAAACCACGGCGATGGCCACTCCCTTTGTCGGTACGGTCTTGCATTCCAGCAACAGACCTCCACCCGGCTCGGCCCACAGCGCGTACCACACTACAACTATCTCAACACTCGCTCCCGCTCTCGCCACCCGACGCACACTATCGATTGTTTGTCCTGTCGACCTGTGCTGTCGCAAAACTTATAGTAAGGGCCTACGGACCCCTTACAGGAGGTATACATCTTACCTGAAACACCTGGTTTCCTATAGGGGTCGCTCGCATTCGATAACAACATGCAGTCTCTGAAATTATGTTATGTCTTTATTAGCTCTTTAGATCTTCCGTAAATCACTTGCTGTTGGAGGTGGGGGAGTGGTGTATATCAGTCTTCCGACTTTTTGGATGGGGCCCGACTTTAGAATGGACTGTCATCTGCCTCTTGAGCCTGATTTGTTGTCACGTCTTGAAGGTCTGTCAGACTCTGACTCTAAGACTGGATCCATTATGTTTTCCATATCAACGCCCATTCCTTTTTCTATCACGCCAGCAGGCTCTTCCTCCAATGAACTCTTTCTACCTGTTCCCTGTCTCATACACATTTCACAATGGAATTTGTTTTGCACTCTTAGTGCTGCCGTCCTCGCTTTTATTTTCAGCGAAAGCCATTTTAACTTCCTTATATGTTGGATCAGGAATTTAAACGACCATTTCTTTTCGATTTTTGATACAGCGATTTCGCTTTATCTTTCCTGCACTGTCTATTGATTTTGTTCCTAAGCGACTTATATTGCTGTTTACCTTTCTTTTCCTCAGTATTATTGTATTTTGTTTTTGTTGTAAATCAGTGGAATTATTTATTTATCCATGTTTTATCGCATTAGATTAGGAAATGAGACACTTAAAGCAGTAAAGGAGTTTTGCTATTTGGGGAGCAAAATAACTGATGATGTCTAACATTCTGCGTGGTGTCTGTTTGTTCTATATCGTATCTCCCTACCATTTTCGCGCAACGACGCTCTGAGCGTGTTTTTTAGGGAATTGACTAGTTTGAACCTGGAACCTGTTGCTGGTAAGGAGACGCCATACCTCACATGACATGTAGAATTCAGAAGAGTTCAGTGAGACTAGCGATGATATAACCAAATACTTAATGATTTCAGCGTCAGCTCCACTGCACTCCCTGTAAAAGAATCTTAATACTAACTAAATTTAGTGGAAGGGGTTCAAGGCTTTCCTATTTTTAGTTAGCTGGTAAAATAACGTCGAAAAAGCAGTTAAGCTTACCATTGGAAATTTTATTCTACTCACAAAACATTGTTTATAAATTGCACTATTGATAAAAGGAAGTGTTTTAATGCAGGATGATAAAAACCAAGTGCGTTCAACAAAAATGTGAACGAATATTCCCTGAGTGGGTTTCCAAGTTCTACAATGGCTCGAAGGATGACCTATGCCATATCACATCTATAATCTAGGTTTAAATTAAGTTTCACAAGAGAGAAAACTATCAAAATGGTCTACAGTGACCCTCAATTATCTTTAACTACTTATCTAACTTGTCGTAAATTACAGTGGCTGATGTGGCTTCTCAATAACTATATAACAGAAAAATCATCGCGTTTCAGATTTTTACTTCAAGTGGCAAATGTGAACACCATGAGCTTTAATTGACGGTCGACACTAGTATTACGCAAAAAGGGGTGTAACAGATGAGACTTCTGCAGTTCTGAATGAAGCTTTATGCGCTGTTATGCCGCATCGCGTGCGTTCATTACCTTGTCGGTGTTCGTCAGGGGGCGGCAGGCAGCACAGCTCCGCTCACCTCGCCGTCTCGGAAGCAACTCTTCCCTTAACTTCTCCTTACTACAATTTACCGAAGTTGGTTTAAAAAAACTATCTGGCTGTGTTTTCATCTGACCAGTCAGGGTCTCAATGTTAACCTTAAGCTCCGCCTACAAAAATTCTGTCCATCCAATGAGAAACGTTATACTTTTCGTGGTGGAGCAATGTTTTTAAAGTTTGCAACGTAACAGAGACGCGAGAAAGTCTCACGCTAAAACTTGCAGCTGGTGTGGTCCTTTTAGTGTTATCGTAAGATCTATACTGTTCTTCTGGAGGGCTCTATCTTTTAACATGGGCTGGCGGGTGGTCCTGGCGTAACAGAGACGCGAAAAAGTCTCACGCTAAAACTTGCGGCTGGGGTGGCCCTTTTAGTGTTATCGTAAGATGTATACTGTTCTTCTGGAGGGCTCTAGCTTTTAACATGGGCTGGGGGGTGGTCCTAGCGGTTAGCTGGCGACGTGGGTGTCCATCCCTTATCGTAGGGCGTTCTAGCTTAACACGGTTCTGCTCTCGGCTTCTGTTCTCGTGTCTCCCCTCGGAACTGCGTCTGCCTCACGGTGGGAAGGTATGACATGCATTTAGGCATTCTTGTGTTAGTCTGTGGTATTCCATTTGCTCACTCGTTACTCGTATTACTTTGGTTAATTTAATGTCACGATTTATTCGGAGCTATGTGACATACTACTGGATTTGCTTATCATGTCAGGGTTTTCGTGGAAGGTGTTGGATTTGCCTTACATCTTACAGATGGTCGAAGTAGAGAGGATATAAAATGTAGACTGGCAATGGCAGGGATAGCCTTTCTGAAGAAGAGAAATTTGTTAACATCGGGTATAGATTTAAGTGTCAGGAAGTCGTTTCTGAAAGTATATGTATGGAGTGTAGCCATGTATGGAAGTGAAACATGGACGATAAATAGTTTGGACAAGAAGAGAATAGAAACTTTTGAAATGTGGTGCAACAGAATAATGCTGAAGATTAGATGGGCAGATCACATAACGAATGAGGAGGTACTGAATAGGATTGAGGAGGAGTTTGTGGCACAACTTGACTAGAAGAAGGGATCGGTTGGTAGGACATGTTCTGAAGCATAAAGGGATCACAAATTTAGTATTGGAGGGAAGCGTGGAGGGTAAAAATCGTAGAGGGAGACCAAGAGATGAATACACTAAGCAGATTCAGAAGGATGTAGGTTGCAGTAGGTACTGGGAGATGAAGAGGCTTGCACAGGATAGAGTAGCATGGAGAGCTGCATCAAACCAGTCTCAGGACTGAAGACCACAACAACAACAACAGCAACAACATCGCATTACCATACTAGAACCCATAGCTGTCTAACCAACTTACGTTGATAACGCTTTTCAACAATGTGTTTCCTCTCTAGTTAAACTGCCTAGTGTGAAATTCACAATCGCAGTACTTACTGCCTCGGAGGACTTCAAATGCACATCATCAGTCGTGAATACTTCTTTATGCCAGGTCTTTACACCGTAATTCTTTCTTTTCATTCTGTCGATCTTCAACTTACTCTGGAAGCGTACTGTTGTTTAGCGAGTCGCAACCCTGCAAGACAGGCTTCCCGCCAGCAACTATAGTTGAACGGGCCAGCCTATTTGCCCAGGCGGAGCGAGTCCACAGCAAATTCTAAAGGCCAGCTTCAGTGTCGCTTAAAGCGGGGATATGTGGAAAAAATAGTGTGGAGCTTACAGGAGAAACTCCCCATTGCACCTCCCTCAGATTTAGTGGTAAGATAGCCGAGTGGATAGCCCTTCAAAAACTGGTCACAGATTGTAATGTTATGTGTGCCTCACTGCTCTTTTTAAAACTAATTTGTGCCTGATTTTATTCTGAGAAACTCAGTAATGTACGTAAATACCGTAAATGTAAATATGATTCAAAAAGTAGTTGAAGTGAAGTGAAGCGCAGTTGGACAGCAAGAAACTGTTGGGAGCGCAATCTCCGAAACGATAGTACTTGTGAATATTTGAGTGTGGAGTATTATAAAAAGACAATTGATTTATTTTTAAAAAAAGAGGAACGTTAATCTGTATCTTGTGGAAAGAGGGCGTATTGCTAGGCCGTCGCTCACAATGTGTTGTTACATTTAATGAAAACTGATATTTTAGTGATAAAATCGAGTAAAGTATGTGTAAGAGTTGCCAAAGATTAATGTATACAAATTTTCTGGAAGTTTGTTTTTACAAAAGGAGGTGAACTTCATTGACGTCGCCGTCTATCAATCGACAGAATTGTAAGTGTACAAAGTTCACTAAAATACGCGAAAAGAAATGCAATCTCTATAGTTTTCATTCAATAAGTAACAACCTCTCATAATTTCTTAATTACAGTAATTGGATTATGCTCTTGTACAATAGTATGGTGCTGAACTCCACTGACCAATCTTGATGTAGCAGGACGTGTAGTTTGAAGGAAGTTTGCGTGCCGAGCAATCTCCTTTTCTCACGAAAAGCAGATTGTTGTTTGATCTTATTTACTTACAATAGTGGTCCCTTAGGTATGAAAAGCTACGAAAACTTGGGCTCAAAGCTGTCCACAATACGGCGAAGTAACTAAAAGAGTCATATTTTAAACCTTAAAGAACAATAACTTCCTACAAATTATAATACGTCACCAACTGGTGCAGAAGCTGATTATTCAAGGAGGCAGCAACTAAAATTCAGGTACCAGTTACGGCTTAAAGTAAAAATCTCAATCAAAAATCAATCTCTCTCTCTCTCCAAACACATATATAAATATTCATATTATTAAGATAAAAGTCATTTTGTAACATCAAGTTCGAAAACGGGAAGAAGGTATACTGAACTGCGAAAAAGACGTAAAATACGAGGGCTGTCCAGAAAGTAAGTTAAGATCGGTCGCGAAATGGAAACGACTATGAAAATCCGATAAAGCTTTGCAAAGATGTGTTGGGCAGTGTCTCTAGTATGACTCTAGGTAGAATTATGTCGCTCTTTTCATTCCTGAGCTCTTAGTAAGCGCGTAAATCTGTTATACTCGTAGAAAATAGTGTCTCCCGCCAAGTACGAGGGCCTGGTGAGAATTTTCCCTTGAAGCTATGCAACCAACATTACATAAATGTCGTGCGGTTTCTTCTTCAAGACAATTCTCAGCCTCATTCTGCAGGGGCAGTGAAGATGTTCCTGCATCGTTTCAATTGGAAATGTTTGGTTACCCACAATACAGCCCGTAATTGTCTCCCACTGAGTTTCATCTCTGCTCAAACGAACCGCTGGCTATGAAGACATTTTGGCACAGACAACAAGCTTTAGGCCAGCGTAGAGAATTGGCGGAAAGCACTGGCGGCTGCCTTCTATGATGAGGGTATTAGAAAGCTGGTACAACGCTACGACGAATGTCTGAGTCAGAACGGCGACTACGTAGAGAAGTGGCTGAAAGGTGTAGCTAACTGTTACAAATGAAACATTTCTGATTTTCACTGTGATTTTTTCTGGACAGCCCTCGTAGAAACACTGAACGAGCTAAGCTCAAGATTTGCAACATCCAGCGAGTTGGCAAAGTCATACTGTCATAGTTAAGTGGTCGTGGTGTTGGATTGCACAACGGGAGATTCTTGTTGAAATCTCTCTCCTACTCGTTTTATTCCTTCTTTTCTTTCTTTCCTTTCACAAAATTATGAACTGTCCGTCCGGTAATTGACGTGCTTTTAGCCGTATTCAGATTAGCGTCTGTGTCGTGGTGCATCATTCGTTTGCAACAGCGAGGTGTAAGGAAGGGACCTCCAGAAATACGTACCCCCGATTTGCTCTACACAAGTATCACATGTTATGACTTTTGCGTTCTCTTTTGAAAGTTTTGACTCTCGAATTTATTTGTTGTAACATGGTTCACACCTGTTTATTTGTTGTCTCCATTTCTGTGCAAGGTCTACGCGGCGTCTCGCCTGCTCTCACTAATCATAGCATTTACTTGCGACAGTAATATATTCTTACCACATGTGTCTTATTCTATCCTCCTGCCGGCCGGGGTGGCCGAGCGGTTCTAGGCGCTGTAGTCTGGAACCGCGCGACCGCTGCGGTCGCAGGTTCTAATCCTGCCTCGGGCATGGATGTGTATGATGGCCTTAAGTTAGTTGGGTTTAATTAGTTCTAAGTTCAAGCGGACTGATGACCTTAGAAGTTAAGTACCATAGCGCTCAGAGCCATTTGAACTATTTTTTTCCATCCCCCTATCTAGTATGACAATTGCCAGGATCAACGAAAGAAAACAGTGAATGACTGGACAGATGGTTCATAATTTTATGAAAAGAAAGTATACGTTGTGTGGGAGATATGAACACGGATCTCCCGTTTTACAGTCCAACACCGTGACCGCATAACCACGACGCCGCGGCCCTTTCTCAATCCCTCGACGTAGCACATCTTGATCTTGGACCTTTCACTATTTCTATTCTGCTTTTTTTGACAGTTCAGTACACCTTCTCTCTGTTTTCATGCTTGATCTATATACAGTTTTTGTCGGGCTAGTCACTGGGCCATCTTGCCACCAAATCTGAGGAGGGATGCGATGGTGAGTTTCCCGTGTTAGTATCACAGCGCACTCGGATATAAGTGACACTCTGCGGCTGTACTGGCTGAGTTCCTTCAGAGTGCATCAACAGTTCCAGTGGAGTCAGTTTCAGCTCCACTCGCAGCCGCCGCGACAGCTCCAGTCCTCGCAGCTCACCTGTCCAAAGAGGATCCGCCTCTCTTCGCCAGTTCCTACGCTGTATAGTGGACTAAATTATGCACGAACTACACTTAGCTTCAGGACAGAACTGTCACAGGCTGCGAATATTGTTCAACGATCTCTTAAAGTTGAGTATTTGTATGATCTGAGTAAATTTGTGTTTTTTGGAAATAACTCTAGTCATTTCAGCAATTGTTTTCACTGGTATGCGCGTCTGATGCTTGGCTGTGCGTAGTGGCCCCTCTCTTCCCGTCATCAGCGGCACCCCAGAGTTTGCTACCAGCATCCAACGCTGGGGACGAAGTGTCGCTACAACACATACAATCTTTTACCCTCTCAAATGCGGATGTAGTGGGACAGTGAGAGGCTAATATTGTAAGAAGTATTCTACGCTGTGCACTGTGCACTGACCCGTGGATTATGCCTCTAGTCAGAGGATAAACTTAGTACATTGGTGTGCGAATCTTATGGACGAAAGTAACTATCGCACGATGCGTCACTGCCAAGTAGCATAGTTTGACGAAACTGTCAGAGTACACACGGCAACCGAAAGAAATATCCAATGCGCCGAACAGAAATGACACTTTTATTCAATAACAATAATTACATTGAAGTCACTACGATTCATGATAGTTCCCTGGACATCAAAACAGGCGGAATTTGGTTCTTAATTGGGCGTGCGATCACTACGGGCGGCCAGCATGTCCTGCAATGTGCTCCTACGCTGCCCACAAGCTTAGTAAGGAGTTCTTGTAAGTGGACGTTCCATTCGCTCAGCGGCGCCTTTGACAACTGCTGGATGATCGTTGGTGCATGTGGACGTGCTAGGATCCGTGTCCCCGACGCATCCCAGGCATTCTAGGTGTGACTTAAGTCGGGGAAACGGGGTGGTCAGTCCATTTGCCGAATTACTCTCGTTCCAAGAGCTTCTCCACTTGCGTAGTGCGATGATGTCGCGCAATATCGTCCATAAAAACGAAGTTAGGGCCAAATGAACTTCCGGAAGGAAGCATATGTCGAAGAAGTACAGCGTCACAATGAAGTTAACCGGTGACTACCGTGTTCAAAGATTTGGATGTTAAGGGGCTCCGGAACGTCCTATACTTGCAATGTTAAAATAACGCTTATAAATTACATCTTTCCTCACAAAGTATTTGAGGTAGGAAGTTGAACTTTTTACAGATTATTTATTGGAATATGGGCTACAACTTAACACAGGAATTTTACAAAATTTTAGTTCAGTTATTAAAGATGATTTTTTTTCAATTGTAATGAAAATTCACAACATTTTTTTGCAATTTTTTATTTATATATTCAAAAAGATACAGTTTTTTGGAAAAAGGCTGTGTTAAATTATGCAGAAGGTACTGTGTAACATTTACTGAAAGTTTGAAACAAATATGTTTGGAAGATCCTTAGAAAACATGTAATTAGTATGAGAAAATAAAAGTTTTGGGAATCGAGCGACAAAGATTGGATTAACTTTTTAGTGCATTCCAGGTCCATAGGATGGATTATCTTCATCCTCTGAAAACTCCTCCTCCAGCTTCCTCTTGTTCCTCCTCCTGTTTACTCTTGCTTGTATTTCAAGACTCTTTACAGCCCTGTCTGCAGCCCGAAGGCGTTCCTTGTCTAAAGCAAGCATCGCTCGTTGTTGTGTCCGTAGATTTTGCTACCATTTTCTTCAGTTGCAGTTACTGCAACACTGTTCCAAAAGGTGGTCATGTATGAACACTTATCCCATTTCAGTTGTATTTCACTAGCAAGTCCTACGTGCTTTATTATGGAGAGTTCCAGACCAACTTCACTACAATGAATACATCTTACACAGTTTGAAAAAATTCCTTTGAGAACCGACATATCAAATATTTCATTCACATCCGATTCGCCCATAAAACATTCATAGTTTTCACTCATTGAACCAAGCTTCTTCTGTGAAATATTTTCTTTCCCACTTTGACTGCTATGGGCAGGTGTACTTGAGAGGTTAGGTTCACTCACTTGGTTATCGTCTTTATTGTTTACAGTAATAACACATACCTTTGGCTTTCCAACATTTCTCCTTTTCTTAAAAGCCTTCAGAGGATTTCTAATAACTTTACTTTTACTCATTATTATACTTCAACAAAACAGAGACTCAAGAAACAGAATTAATTACGAATATTTTCGAGATAACGACAGAGTAAATAAACATGAAACAATCGACAATCACACCAGCGATATATATGGAACCATCACAGGTTAGCCACAAGACATACTTTATTTCACATCACTAAAATGTACCTGATGAACACGGACGTTGATACTAACACCATTTGACAGCAGTTTAACAGCGCCACAATGGGTCACGCCCATGTAGAACACATTTCAAAAAAAATTTAAAAATAGTTGTAGTCCTCGGAATTGAATAAATTATATATCTATTAAAAAGTAATAGTCTGCAGATTCAGAAAACGCAAAAAAGTAAAAATTGAACTTTTCATGATTTTGAGCCTTTCCGGAGCCCCTTAATACGACCTTGTAATATTATGTCTCCCCACTTCATGACACCTGGACCTCCAAATGCTCTCACCCGAGAAGAGCACGCGACCCACTGGTCGCTTGTCCAGTCCCTATGTTCCTGGCACTATCGCAAACGGTGTCGCCGATAGGCAGTTGTCAACGCAGCACAACGTACTGATCGTCGACGAACGAGACCGCCCCCAAGCAGTCGCTGTGCCGCTGTGTAGTGTGAGCCGATGTTCCTTGGAATCCTGTCAAATGTCGTTGCAATTACACCCTCTACTTGACGTGGGTCCCGTCTTGCTTGTTGCACAATGTGGCCGTCATCTGCTGCTGTAGCTGACCGTGCTCGATCAACTTCTCTCATTCGGGTAGCGGTGGCTGTAGTTCGGAACGCTCCCCTTGCACTTGAAACAGCGCTGTCACCAACACGAAACTCCTGTGTTACACTCGTCGCACTCCGTACCTCTTCCAATTTCTCTATGATTCTCCCACGTGTAAAGTCATCCAAATGTTGCCACCGGGCTATGCTGTAACGAAGAACGCCAGCATAGTACATCGTAACTGCTCGCTGAACCACTCTCGCTGTCTTTTCCTGTTTCTTCAATTTCCTCGTTTGCGGGGCCAGTACCAATCTGTAGCAGTCACGCTGACCGCACGAGAAGTGAAGGCAGCTTCCTGTGTAAGAGTAAGAGGCACCCATACTCTGATATATTTCCACAGAATTGCCAATATGTTATGTTACTTTATCTGTCACGTCCTTAAGTTTTGCAGAGTAGTGTAGTTCTGCGAATCCTACCGTACGTGGAGTGATAAAAGATTTTTGAAAATTTATGTTATTCTAAGGCTAGAAGTAATGACTGTCTGACTGATTATTCGAGCGCCTAGAGGTAGCATTGAAACATGATTACGATTTTTTCGCGGTCTGCAAATGTCGAAGGGATCATTAGAGAGACGATGTTGAGTTTTGGTCTACGTGTGTGGGATTATTTTGCAGCAATCTGATGTCAGACTATAGAGCTAATAGCTGGGTGGAGAAAATTTTGGTCGAAAGGAGTTAGGTTTGAATTATGATAGCAAAGTATATTTTCTTCTGTGCACGTTAACATATTTGCATTTGAGTGACTATAAAATCTCGTCTTTTTGACTAATATCTTCAGGAATGTCTCCCCACCGGTTCTAGGGCTTTTATTGTAATGGATGGTAGTTAAGGATTGTGGGAGCTGGAAACGTCCTGTCCGCTGGTATAATCTGGAATTTACTGAATAAATTCAGTTTGCAGCAGTCCTCATTATCAGTATTACTCGAGTGAATGCTGTGGGACACTGTCTCGCGTGTAAGCAATGCGCGGGTTCAACAAGTAGTCCGGGAGTAGACGATATTCTTTGATAAGTTTTAAGTTTTTTTTTTTTTTTTTTTGGAGAATCTACCATTACAGAACTGTTCCATCTGATACGCAAGACTGAATCTGCTTTCATCCGAGAAAAGTGCACAATCCCACTATTTTTTGATCCAGTGCCAAGACCCTTGGCACCAGGTGAAAAGCCCTCAGACTTATACAAAAATGTAATAATTCCAGCTTCCAAAAAGGTAGGTGTTGGCAGATGTGAAAATCAGTTTAGTAAATAACTTTTGCGAATTACTGACACGAAGTATTTACAGAAGAGTAGAAAAAAACTGGTGGAGGCCAACCTCCGGAAAGATCATATTGGGTTTCCGAGAAATGTAGGAATATATGAAACAATACTGTCCCTACCACTACCAGAAGACAGACTGAATGAAAGAAAACCTTTGTTTATTGCGTCCCTTGATTTAGAGGAGGCTTATTATTAGGTTGAATGGAACACTTTATTTGAAATTCTGCAGGTAGCAAGGATAAAATACAGGGACTAAAAATAATACGCAACTTGTACAGATACCAGACTTTAGTTGTGGACTCCAGGGACACGAAAGGGAAGCAGTAGTTGAAAATGGAGTGAGACAGTACTGTAACTTACCACTTACGTTATTCAGTCTGTACACTGAGCAAGTAGTACAAAAATGGAAAAAATTAAATTCAGGGAGAAGAAATAAAAACTTCAAGTTTTCTGATGGTGTATTTATGTCGGCGACAGTTAAGGACATGGAGGCAGTTGAAAGAAACTGCTCGTGATTCCAAAAGAGGTTATAAGATTAATATGAACAGAAGTAGAACAAGAGCAATGGAATATAGCCGAATTAAAACTGGCGATACTGATGGAACTGGATTAGTATAGGAGACAATAAAAGTAGTAGATGTGTTTTTCTATTTAGACAGCAAAATAAGCAACAGTGGGAGAAGCTGAGAGCTTATAAGATAGGCACTGGTGTTAACAAGAAAAGTATTTCTGAAAAAGAGAAATTTGTTAGCAATGAATTTAAAGTTAGGTATTAGGAAGGATTTTCAGAAGATGATTGTCTGAAGTTCAGCCTTGTACAGAAGTGAAATGTGGACGATAAATATTTCACACCAGAAAAGAATAGAAGTTTTGAAATATGTTGCTACAGGACAATGCTGAAGACTAGATAGGTAGGTAGGATACCTAATCAAGAGGTTCTCAATCGCTTCAGGGATAAAAGAAATATTTTGTACAACTTAACTAAAATAAGTGTTGGTTCCAGAATGAATTTTCTCTTTGCAATGGTGTGAGCGCTGATTTGAAACTTCCTGGCAGATTAAAACTGGAGTCTGTTTCCTTCACCTTTCGTGAGCAAGTGCTCTACTGACTGAGCTATCGTTTTCTTTAACTAAAATCTTTTATTTTAGTGAAATACAATAAATAACAACAATTTACGTATGTAAACCAGCATCATTCTATACATCAAATTATTTACATTAAGGAAAGCATTAATAATAATTATGGTAAAAAAATAATAATGACAGACTATAGCAGTGTGTATTGCGTAGCCATAACAACGTAATTTTTCCTTGAAACATCATAAATTGTTTTAAGTTCTTCTTGCAGATCATTTTCTTTATTCTTTTTTAACATGCTGTTTGCAATTACAGAACTGCAAGAGTTGATACAAGATTTAAGATATTCCCCAAAATAAGAATTTCACCTGTATTACAAACAAGTGAAGATGTAGTATTTATTATTTAATATGATTGATTTGTTCAAAATTTTTCTAGAGAAAATTATTTGTCCAATTTTTGTTAATTATACTGCGTACAAAATACAATTAGACATTAAACGCAAAACATAACATTTTCTTTTATTACACTTACAAAAATTAATAAAATTAAAAATAAAACGAAACACCAAACGATACTTTGTCTCTGTGCACTCTCATAGGCAGGATTGAAATAGTTTGAATTTTAGACTACTTTCTTTGTAACGTTACATATCTTTCCCAACTGTCTTGTTACATCAGTAGTTGATTGTGATACTAATTTAAATGCTTACTCTATGTCATTATTTTCCGTTTTTAACTTGTCTCGAGAATAACACGCAGATAATTGTGCACTGACGATCCATCTCTGGCTCCTAAACGAGATTTAACACTTCAGTGTTGCAATGACAAATAGTCCATAAATTCCTCTCAATGCCCTTCAGTTTGGCAAGAGATAATGTCAAATGCTTAACCAGTCAGGCAAATACATTGTGTTTACCGTCGGAGTAATCGTTTACATGCATAGATATGTCTGTGGCGTGTTTGCTTCAACACGACACAATTCACACAAATCTGGGGGGTTCAGTTTGATTTTACATTTCTTGGCAAGAACTAGGTAGGTTTCGGTGACGGCGTCTAGTCACATACCTCTAACATATATAGGTAAAATATTTGCCTGGACTTTTCTCCAAACTTGTGACCAATTAGTGTGAGGATGTATGATTGCCTTTGGATGTTTATGGGCGCTTTGGTTTAATTTTTGGTACATTCTTGCTGAAGATTACTTCAATGAGTCGTCTCCCACGCAATTTATGTCTGTGTAGTTTATCTACAGGGCTATTACAAATGATTGAAGCGATTTCATAAATTCACTGTAGCTCCATTCATTGACATATGGTCACGACACACTACAGATACGTAGAAAAACTCATAAAGTTTTGTTCGGCTGAAGCCGCACTTCAGGTTTCTGCCGCCAGAGTGCTCGAATGCGAAGGGAGACAAAATGGCGACAGGAGCCGAGAAAGCGTATGTCGTGCTTGAAATGCACTCACATCAGACAGTCATAACAGTGCAACGACACTTCAGGACGAAGTTCAACAAAGATCCGCCAACTGCTAATTCCATTCGGCGATGGCACGCGCAGTTTAAAGCTTCTGGATGACTCTGTAAGGGGAAATCAACGGGTCGGCCTGCAGTGAGCGAAGAAACGGTTGAACGCGTGCGGGCAAGTTTCACGCGTAGCCCGCGGAAGTCGACGAATAAAGCAAGCAGGGAGCTAAACGTACCACAGCCGATGGTTTGGAAAATCTTACGGAAAAGGCTAAAGCAGAAGCCTTACCGTTTACAATTGCTACAAGCCCTGACACCCGATGACAAAGTCAAACGCTTTGAATTTTCGGCGCGGTTGCAACAGCTCATGGAAGAGGATGCGTTCAGTGCGAAACTTGTTTTCAATGATGAAGCAATATTTTTTCTTAATGGTGAAGTGAACAGACACAATGTGCGAATCTGGGCGGTAGAGAATCCTCACGCATTTGTGCAGCAAATTCGCAATTCACCGAAAGTTAACGTGTTTTGTGCAATCTCACGGTTTAAGGTTTACGGCCCCTTTTTCTTCTGCGAATAAAACGTTACAGGACACGTGTATCTGGACATGCTGGAAAATTGGCTCATGCCACAACTGGAGACCGACAGCGCCGACTTCATGTTTCAACAGGATGGTGCTCCACCGCACTTCCATCATGATGTTGAGCATTTCTTAAACAGGAGATTGGAAAACCAATGGATCGGTCGTGGTGGAGATCATGATCAGCAATTCATGTCATGGCCTCCACGCTCTCCCGACTTAACCCCATGCGATTTCTTTCTGTGGGGTTATGTGAAAGATTCAGTGTTTAAACCTCCTCTACCAAGAAACATGCCAGAACTGCGAGCTCGCGTCAATGATGCTTTCGAACTCATTGATGGGGACATGCTGCGCCGAGTGTGGGAGGAACTTGATTATCGGCTTGATGTCTGCCGAATCACTAAAGGGGCACTATCGAACATTTGTGAATGCCTAAAAAAACTTTTTGAGTTTTTGTATGTGTGTGCAAAGCATTGTGAAAATATCTCAAATAATAAAGTTATCGTAGAGCTGTGAAATCGCTTTAATCATTTGTAATAACCCTGTATAGCACAGTTCACGACCCGCCCCCACAGCTTACTTCCGCAATTAGGAAATGCAGGTACTGGCGGAAGTAAAGCTGTGAGGGTAGCCCGTGGTTAGATAGCTCAGCTGAGCAATTTCCCGTGAAAGGTAATGGTCCTAGGTTCGATTCTCAGTCCGGCACACAGTATTAATCAGCAAGGATGTTTCAAGTGATCGTTAGATCGGACACATTATGAGGCATCAAGAAATCGAAATCTGACAATGGATTGAAGTGTTCAGGGTAAAAATTGGAGAGCAAAGGTAGACTCGTTAGACCCTAGCAAGCAGTTTGATATGAATGTAGGTTGCAACGCTTAGACAGAGATGAAGAGTCTTGTATACGAACAACAAGCGCGAGTGCTGCATCAAGCCATTGTTTAGCTTGAAGACACAAACAAGAGTAGTAAAGTGTGTTGGTCCGGGTTTGCCAATCAAATAGATTGACGGATAAAAAACCACAACATCAAAAAATAATTAATGTCGAGTTATGGAATTTCGGCATTCCTTTTGTCCAGACGATGTACACCGTGTGGTCAAAAGTACCCTGACACCTGGCTGAAAATGACTTACAAGTTCGTGGTGCCCTCCGTCAGTAGTGCTGAAATTCAGTATGTTATTGTCGTGTAACCACTCCGCCACAGGCCGTTCATTATGAACAGGTGCTCGATCGTGTTGAAAGATGCAATCGCCATTCCAGAATTGCTCTTCAACAGTGGGAAGCAAGAAGTTGCTTAAAACATAAGTGTAGGACTCTGTTGTGAAAGTGCTACGCAAAACAACAAGAGGTACAAGCCCCCTCCGTGAAAAACACGACCAAACCATAACACCACCGCCACCGAATTTTTCTGTTGGCACTACACACGCTGGCAGATGAGGTTCGCCGGCCATTCGCCATACCCACACCCTGCCATCGGATCGCCACATTGTGTACCGTGATTCGTCACTCCACACAGCGTTTTTACACTGTTTAATCGTGCAGTGTTTACTCTCCTTACACCAAGTGAGGCGTCGTTTGTCATTTATCGGCATGATGTGTGGCTTATGAGCAGCCGCTCGACCACGAAATCCAAGTTTGCTTACCTCCCGCCTAACTGTCATAGTACTTGCAGTGGATCTTGATGGAATTTAGAATTCTTGTGTGATAGTCTGGAAAGACGTCTGCCTATTACACATTACGACTCTCTTCAACTGTCGGCGGTCTCTTGTCAGTCAACAGACGAGGTCGGCCTGTACGCTTTTGTGCTGCACGTGTCCTTCACGTTTCCTCTTCACTATGATATCGGAAAAAGTGGACCTAGGGATCTTTAGGAGTGCCCCATCCTACTCTCTCGCGATGTCTAATGACTACTGAGGTCGCTGATATGGGGTACCTGGCAGTAGGTGGCAGGACAATGCAACTGATATGAAAAACATATGTTTTGGGGGGTGTCCGGATACTTTGATCACATAGTATATTTAGCGATTAACGTTGCAAGATCACAGGTTAAGGTAAGAGGGAAATAAGCCATTGAAAAAATGAAACGCTGGTACCTTAGAAACCGGTGTAACTGCCAGAAAGTCGAATGCAAGCATGCAAATTCGCACCGATGACGACCACATAAACCGTGACTGTGGCTATAATCTTAGCAAGGCTTGGGAACCAGCGATGGGGTTAATCAAGAGTAAATCGAGCAAACGTATAGTTGTGACGACCACGGCGGACAGAGGCATCACACCGACGTCATCTCAGACGCCGTCGCAATCTCTTCCACCGCGCGACCGTGGAGCGGGGCGCGGACGGCGGAGGGAGCGCGCCGCGGGCGGAGGGTATTTAAATCGGCCGCCGCCGCGACCGAACCCAGTTCCCTCTGAGCAGCCATAGCGTACGGATCTCCGTGCCGGCACGTTGACAGGAGCTCAGTCCGTCAGTTCACCTGATGATGGCGACATGTATGATCGCCGAAATATTGTGCCCGTTGGACACTATAGACCGGCAGCACACCCGTGGATATTTTGATTATCAAATACGCCGGGAGAAACTCAAGAATCACGTGCATGCATTATGTTGTACAGGTACCGGAAGTCAGTCTGTGGAATGGTGCTCAGTGCCTATTCCACTTGGTCGGTCAATTCAGGGACGGTTAATGCTGTTTGTGGACGACGCTGGAGTTGTCGGCTGGTGATGTCCCATATGCCATTGACTAGAGACAGATCTGATGACCGAGCAGGCAAAGGAAACACGTCGTTAATCTGTACAGCATGCCGAGTTAAAACAGCGGTCATTATCCTGTTGCAAAACACTCCCTCGAATGCTGTTCATCAATGGTGGCACGACAGGTCGAATCACCAGACTGACGTACAAGTTCGCAGTCAGAATGCGTGAGATAACCACGACGGTGCTCCTGGTGTCATACGAAATCGCACCCTAGGCCAATACTCTAGGTCTAGGCCCAGTGTGTCTATCACGATAGGTTGGCTGCAGGTCCTCAACTAGCCTCCTTCTAACCAACTCAGGTTCGAATCCTGCCTCGGGCATGGATGTGTGTGATGTCCTTAGGTTAGTTAGGCTTAAGTAGTTCTAAGTTCTAGGGGACTGATGACCGCAGATGTTAAGTCCCATAGTGCTCAGAGCCATTTGAACCATTTAACCAACTCACCACCATCACTGGCACCGAAGTAGAACCAACTTTCACCAGGAAAGACAACAGGCCTCCACCCTGCCCCCAAATGAGCTCTCACTTGACACCATTGAAGTTCCAAGATGCTACTCCAGGCGGGTGTAAAGTGAATGTGCGCAACGGAGAATAATAAACGCTAAAATGAAGATTTAGCCCCGTCTGACTACCACCTGAAGCAGATCTTAGGATCTCTTAATGGAATTTAACATATAAATTACAACCTAAACATAAATGAATGATTAAGGCAACTAATACTACTAAATGATAAACGGTGTTCCTGTTCATATCGTAACCTCCCCACAAAAAAAAAAAAAAAAATAATAATAATATGAATATGATTCTAATTTAGTGTAACCTCAAAACAGTATGCTTTTCACATTAACCTCCACACAAAATTCTTTCTGATTTAATCCAAGCTCAAAATTCATTCACATTTAGCGTAAGCTCAAAACAGAAAAATTCCTAAACCTCTCAACAGTAAAAATTTATAATTATGTCGTTCACATTCTGTGTAACGTCCCAATAAAAAAATAAATTCAGTAATCTGGTAATAAAACAATGTAACTAACCTCTCAATTAAATTGCCGCTCACTTATGACTTTTCAATAATTCACAGTGAATTTAACCTGGTAAATTTTGGACGACAGCAGTGCTGCGTCATGGCCCTGAAAGGTCATTCTGAATAAAAAAAGGAAAAATTCTTACCTCAATGAAGTCGCCGGATATATCTGCTCTTACAATAAATTTTTCCGCCACAGCTCTGTGCAATGCTGGCCGACCTATCTGTCATTTATGAAAGGAAGCAACTGATTTTTCTATTGCAATAATCGGGATGATCATTGATGGGAGGAATTAGTAAATTCTTTAAATTGAAATGAATGGTTGTTAAAAGTTACTTTTTATGAGGAAGATTATTATTACGAGAGTTTTAAAACATTTACATGCGACTTGAGATAACATTACTACATATGTGAGAGGCTGCTTTTTACCTTATACAATAATACTCAGGCTCCGGCATCGCTGGAACGCGACCGGGCCAGCCAACACGATACACCATACCAGACCAGAGCAGACTCCAGACTAGCAACAACTTACTGCTACAGCTACACAGTTCCTACTGCAGTCAACACTGCTCTCTGGTCAGAGATCTTGCATATCGCAGGCAGCGCATGAGCAATACATCGAAATTACATCTGCTCAGACCTCTTACAATATGTTTATTGTAGATTAAAAAAACCTTTATATTACAAAGTTTACATTTCCTAAGTAAAATTACTAATCAATTTCCCAGCTATGCCCCTTATTATGACTGCGCGATCTAATTTCAATAACGCGAAATGACTGACGTCATCTACGTACCAAACACTAGAAGACACTACTTTCAAAGATGATCTACGGTGGTGTGGAACCTCAGTGGAAATAAACTAACGTGATTACAGCTGTTTAGCTTTATAGCCCTAATAAGCCGAAGCAATCTGCGATATCACCGTATGTACTGCGTCCGATCCGTCGAAGTGATGGTTCTCGTACTCGTCTGCGACGATGGAAGAACTCCAGCCACAAATAAACTCTTTTCAAACAGTAGGACGGAAAAAAGGCAGTCCTCTGACTAATATACTCTAATACTGTCTTCTCAAGAGGATGTCGTTATCAGGAGAAAGAAAACTGGCGTTCTACGGATCGGAGCGTGGAATGTCAGATCCCTTAATCGGGCAGGTAGGTTAGAAAATTTAAAAAGGGAAATGGATAGGTTGAAGTTAGATACAGTGGGAATTAGTGAAGTTCGGTGGCAGGAGGAACAAGACTTTTGGTCAGGTGACTACAGGGTTATAAACACAAAATCAAATAGGGGTAATGCAGGAGTAGGTTTAATAATGAATAGGAAAATAAGAATGCGGGTAAGCTACTACAAACAGCATAGTGAACGCATTATTGTGGCCAAGATAGATACGAAGCCCACACCTACTACAGTAGTACAAGTTTATATGCCAACTACCTCTGCAGATGATGAATAAATTGAAGAAATGTATGTTGAAATAAAAGAAATTATTCAGATTGTGAAGGGAGACGAAAATTTAATAGTCATGGGTGACTGGAATTCGAGTGTAGGAACAGGGAGAGAAGGAAACATAGTAGGTGAATATGGATTGGGGCTAAGAAATGAAAGAGGAAGCCGCCTGGTAGAATTTTGCACAGAGCACAACATAATCATAGCTAACACTTGGTTTAAGAATCATGAAAGAAGGTTGTATACATGGAAGAACCCTGGAGATACTAAAAGGTATCAGATAGATTATATAATGGTAAGACAGAGATTTAGGAACCAGGTTTTAAATTGTAAGACATTTCCAGGGGCAGATGTGGACTCTGACCACAATCTATTGGTTATGACCTGTAGATTAAAACTGAAGAAACTGCAAAAAGGTGGGAATTTAAGGAGATGGGACCTGGATAAACTGAAAGAACCAGAGGTTGTACAGAGTTTCAGGGAGAGCATAAGGGAGCAATTGACAGGAATGGGGGAAAGAAATAGAGTAGAAGAAGAATGGGTAGCTTTAAGGGATGAAGTAGCGAAGGCAGCAGAGGATAAAGTAGGTAAAAACACGAGGGCTAGTAGAAATCCTTGGGTAACAGAAGAAATATTGAATTTAATTGATGAAAGGAGAAAATATAAAAATGCAGTAAATGAAGCAGGCAAAAAGGAATACAAACGTCTCAAAAATGAGATCGACAGGAAGTGCAAAATGGCTAAGCAGGGATGGCTAGAGGACAAATGTAAGGATTTAGAGACCTATCTCACTAGGGGTAAGACAGATACTGCCTACAGGAAAATTAAAGAGACCTTTGGAGATAAGAGAATGACTTGTATGAATATCAAGAGCTCAGATGGAAACCCAGTTCTAAGCAAAGAAGGGAAAGCAGAAAGGTGGAAGGAGTATATAGAGGGTCTATACATGGGCGATGTACTTGAGGACAATATTATGGAAATGGAAGAGGATGTTGATGAAGATGAAATGGGAGATACGATACTGCGTGAAGAGTTTGACAGAGCACTGAACGACCTGAATCGAAACAAGGCCCCCGGAGTAGACAACATTCCATTGGAACTACTGACGGCCCTGGGAGAGCCAGTCCTCACAAAACTCTACCATCTGATGAGCAAGATGTATGAAACGGGCGAAATACCCTCAGACGTCAAGAAGAATATAATAATTCCAATCCCAAAGAAAGCAAGTGTTGACAGATGTGAAAATTACCGAACGATCAGTTTAATAAGTCACAGCTGCAAAATACTAACACGAATTCTTTACAGACGAATGGAAAAACTAGTAGAAGCCGACCTCGGGGAAGATCAGTTTGGATTGCGTAGAAACACTGGAACACGTGAGGCAATACGGACCTTACGACTTATCTTAGAAGAAAGATTAAGGAAAGGCAAACCTACGTTTCTAGCATTTGTAAACTTAGAGAAAGCTTTTGACAATGTTGACTGGAATACTCTCTTTCAAATTCTAAAGGTGGCAGGGATAAAATACAGGGAGCGAAAGGCTATTTACAATTTGTACAGAAACCAGATGGCAGTTATAAGAGTCGAGGGACATGAAAGGGAAGCAGTGGTTGGGAAGGGAGTAAGACAGGGTTGTAGCCTCTCCCCGATGTTGTTCAATCTGTATATTGAGCAAGCAGTAAAGGAAACAAAAGAAAAATTCGGAGTAGGTATTAAAATTCATGGAGAAGAAATAAAAACATTGAGGTTCGCCGATGACATTGTAATTCTGTCAGAGACAGCAAAGGACTTGGAAGAGCAGTTGAATGGAATGGACAGTGTCTTGAAAGGAGGATATAAGATGAACATCAACAAAAGCAAAACGAGGATAATGGAATGTAGTCTAATTAAATCGGGTGATGCTGAGGGAATTAGATTAGGAAATGAGTCACTTAAAGTAGTAATGGAGTTTTGCTATTTGGGGAGCAAAATAACTGATGATGGTCGAAGTAGAGAGGATATAAATTGTAGACTGGCAATGGCAAGGAAAGCTTTTCTGAAGAAGAGAAATTTGTTAACATCGAGTATAGATTTAAGTGTCAGGAAGTCGTTTCTGAAAGTATTTGTATGGAGTGTAGCCATGTATGGAAGTGAAACATGGATGATAAACAGTTTGGGCAAGAAGAGAATAGAAGCTTTCGAAATGTGGTGCTACAGAAGAATGCTGAAGATTAGATGGGTAGATCACGTAACTAATGAGGAAGTATTGAATAGGATTGGGGAGAAGAGAAGTTTGTGGCACAACTTGACCAGAAGAAGGGATCGGCTGGTAGGACATGTTCTAAGGCATCAAGGGATCACCAATTTAGTATTGGAGGGCAGCGTGGAGGGTAAAAATCGTAGAGGGAGACCAAGAGATGAATACAGTAAGCAGATTCAGAAGGATGTAGGTTGCAGTAGGTACTGGGAGATGAAAAAGCTTGCACAGGATAGAGTAGCATGGAGAGCTGCATCAAACCAGTCTCAGGACTGAAGACCACAACAACAACAACTGTCTTCTCCTCTCTGTGTTCTACAGACGAGAAACGCGAAGTCCCAACCACAAGAACAGAGTTCAGATAACGTCTCAACGTAAGTATAGGCAGAAGAAGTGCCCTCAATTACTGAACGCTGCGTGCTCAACGACGACTTCCAACTCGGAGGTAAAGTCGAGAATCGTATAGGTTCGCAACAGCACAGTTCCTAACTGTTCTAATTATAAACTCTACTGAGAGCAAAGACAGCAAGTCCGTGTGTACCAACAAAAGCTGATATCGAGCGACCGTCACACTCGGGCGCTCACAACGTAAGACCTCGTCTCTCCACCGCTGGCTTCCCAGCCAGGCTCGGCTCCCCACCCTCGTAATTCCGTAAACGAATCATATTCCCGAAACCACGGAATATTCTCCCTCTCTACAAATTCTTCCGAACGCCGACCAATCATATTTTAGTCTTTTGTCGTCCAGCGCGGAAAGTTTGCGAGGAAAAACCTGTACTCCTACAATGGTAGGCTTCTGAGTAAAAATCTTTGGAAATAACTCAGCCTGCGTGGTTTCCGAGGTGCCGCTTCTTCGTTCCTCTCAGCTGCGTCAAGATTTCCGTAGTTTCCGAAGTATAATCCTTCCGGTTCGGCTACAACACCGGCCTGTTGCACTCTTTTGTGCTCAAGCGCTTAGGTGCTACGACGTCCGTCTTGCTATTTCCTGTGTTTAAGCAGGACCAACACACTTGGGCGAGCCTTCCACCCAGAGCTTTAGAGTTCTGCCTGCCGTTTTATTTCCACTGGCGTTCCAACCTCTGCTAGTATAGGCAATCATTCATTATGCCGTGTTTATAATAAAGACACTCCGTCACCTTTCATGCAATAAGCGTTAACAATTATTTACAAGACGTACGTGAAATGTCATTCTCCTTTATACAGGGTGAGTCACCTAACATTACCGCTGGATATATTTCGTAAACCACACCAAATACTGACGAATCGATTCCACAGACCGAACGTGAGGAGAGGGGCTAGTGTAATTGGTTAATACAAACCACAAAAAAATGCACGGAAGTATGTTTTTTAACACAAACCTACGTTTTTTTAAATGGAACCCCGTTAGTTTTGTTAACACATCTGAACTTATAAACAAATACGTAATCAGTGCCGTTTGTTGCATTGTAAAATGTTAATTACATCCTGAGATATTGTAACCTAAAGTTGACGCTTGAGTACCACTCCTCCGCTGTTCGATCGTGTGTATCGGAGAGCACCGAATTACGTAGGGAACCAAAGGGAACGGTGATGGACCTTAGGTACAGAAGAGACTGGAGCAGCACATTACGTCCACATACTAACACCTTTTTATTGGTCTTTTTCACTGACACACATGTACATTACCGTGAGCGGTGAGGTACACGTACACACGTGGTTTCCGTTTTCAGTTACGGAGTGGAATAGAGTGTGTCCCGACATGTCAGGCCAATAGATGTTCAGTGTGGTGGCCATCATTTGCTGCACACAATTGCAATCTCTGGCGTAATGAATGTCGTATACGCCGCAGTACATCTGGTGTAATGTCGCCGCAGGCTGCCACAATACGTTGTTTCATATCCTCTGGGGTTGTAGGCACATCACGGTACGCATTCTCCTTTAACGTACCCCACAGAAAGAAGTCCAGAGGTGTAAGATCAGGAGAACGGGCTGGCCAATTTATGCGTCCTCCACGTCCTATGAAACGCCCGTCGAACATCCTGTCAAGGGTCAGCCTAGTGTTAATTGCGTGATGTGCAGGTGCACCATCATGCTGATACCACATACGTCGACGCGTTTCCAGTGGGACATTTTCGAGCAACGTTGGCAGATCATTCTGTAGAAACGCGATGTATGTTGCAGCGGTCGGAGGTTTCAAGCGTGAACTTTAGGTTACAATATCTCCGGATGTAATTAACATTTTACAATGCAACAAACGGCTCTGATTAAGTATTTGTTTATATGTTCAGATGTGCTAACAAAACTAACTGGGTTCCATTTAAAAAAACGTAGGTTTGTGTTAAAAAACATACTTCCGTGCATTTTTGTATGGTTTGTATTAAACAATTACACTAGCCTCTCTCCTCACGTTCGGTCTGTGGAATCGGTTCTTCAGTATTTGATGTGGTTTACGAAATATATCCAGCGGTAACGTTAGGTAACTCACCCTGTATATTCATATATATGATGTCTCAAATAATACCTGATGTGGTTGTAGATCACGGCAAAGTATGTGGATGAGTGCTTGTAAGGTGCGAAATTATAGCCACCTTACAAAGTTACAAAAAGCGGTGCCTTGGGATTAGTGGCGTCTTGCTCGGAGATGTTCTTGAGGTAACCGATTTGTAACAGTTCGTTGTGTCAGTGTGGTGTCAAGTGCTCCTCAAATTGCTGCTACAGACGCAGTGAGATGTGACAGAGCCATAATCCGAACACGATGGTCTTCCCTCTCGGTAGTGCCACGAGGCCGTCCAAGTTTTCTTGTGACCACCGCTGCAAGGAATCATGTTCACCGGATTCAGTCCTACCAAGTCTTTGCAATATCGCAGGAGGAACATCAGCTTCTGGTAGACTTATTACACGACTTCGTTCAAACTCAGTGAAGTGTTAGTAATGGCGTCTTTGTCGCCTTAAAGGCATTCTTGACTAACACCAACACATCACGTTCAATCTGAAAGATAACTAACGCTCACGACCGTTTCAGCGTGTATTTAAAGAAAACCTGATTTGCATCCTCATAGTGACGCTACCAGTGCCACGCTTTTGTTACTGGCGTGACGTTTGAATAGACATCATCTTTCAGATGTAGAAAAATTCCTACCCACTTTCGTGTATGTCGCACAACTTCGTGGTGCTGCGATTTTTTCCCATCAGTGTATTTTCTTTGTCACTCGGTAGGTAATTACTTTGGGTAGCGGGATAGTCTGGATCCAGTAGCCAATGGTTGCCAGACTTATGAAACGGTATTTATAAATGACAGAGCACAGCAATCAGTCGTCCTTTTTTCCAAGTTTTATTTGGCAAATTCAGATTTCGGCTAGTGCCTAGCCATTATCAATGCTAAATAATTCAAGAAGTTCATGGTCAGGCGATGCTATAAAAAGTTTCAACTCGTGGTATAATCTATATGGCTTATACACTAGATTACAGACCACTATTTTCTAGTCTCAATGCATGTCAATTTCCTGTTGTACGGGCGTAAGCCACAGTTCTTTGAATACTACTGTATAATGAAGGTAGACTATGTGGAGAACACATTGGTTGGCTGTATGGCGCCCTCTATACGAACTACGTAATATATAGCATTCAAAGGATAGCAGTTATGATCTCCAGCAAAAACTTCAAATTTACATGGGAAATACATAAAATAAAATATGAGTAAAATTAATTACATTGCTGTCCGACTTATTTCCACATTTGCCAGTAAACATAGAAAATATAAAAAATTACTGTTCAACTCTTTGTGAGTCAGCTGTTTTGTTATTCTTTAAAACACATATGCAACGTCAGATGGGTAAATCCTTTTTTTTTTTTTTTTTAATGTTTACATGACTCAAGGCGGCACGTGCTATATGCTGCAACTATTAGAACTTACGAGGGTTGGAACTTTAATAGTGGCAGATATTTATTTACAGCTCATACAAAATAGATACGTGTTTCAACGTTTTACTGACCTTCACAGTAGTCACCAGCATTGTTATGACCCGTTTCCAGAGATGTGGAAGTCGTAGGATACTCTTAGCAGTGCCATTTGTGTTGACAGTTCGAGCGGCGCGGTCTGTTGCCCGACAAATTTGTAGCAGATCTGAAGCGAATGCCGTGAAGTGTTTCCTTCAATTTAGAAATCGAGTTGAACTCACGAGGGCTTAAGTCAGGGGAGTGCAGTAGGTGGTACAGCACTTAGCAGCCCCATCAGCCAAACAAATCAGTAACAGCTTCCACTGTACGTGCTTGAGCATTGTCCTGCAGAATGATGGTCAGGTCATACAGAAAGTGTCATCACTTCTGTCTCTAAGCTGTTCATTTTTGGAACACAACCTACGACAATGCTGATGACTACTTTGAAGGTCAGTAAAAATTTGAAACACGCATCTATTTTGTACGAGCTGTAAATAAATAGTTTCCACTATTAAAGTTACAACCCTCGTATTTGATTTAAATGTTTTTATCTTTTGTACTATTTTTCTCCTTATTTAAACATCATGGCGGGTGTGTTGTTCCTGTTATTTACTGAATAGTTCATAGATGGCGCCAAATGTCAGCAAGATGGATAGTTGGTGTGACTTGGCGTTCTATTACAGATGTAGAGAGTGCTAGACTCTATGTCACTTCAACCAGAGTTTGATTATGAATACAATTTATTAAAAATTGTTAAACGGACACTCAGAGTCCATACCACACACTGAGCGCTCCGGCCTCTCTCCACTTCTTAAGGAAACTAATTTTCAGGAACCTTTAAAAATTGGCGAAATGAAATATACAGCTGCCCTAAATTCTTTCACATCACACTTTTCACTGATTAAACTAATCCAGATATGCATGTTTACCTCCACAACATCGGAAAACGGAGATGCTCTCCTGTTTGAATATACTGCCGCTGCAACGAATCACCAGTATCACCTTTTTCTCCAATTCATTGTACAGAATTCCACAAAATAAAATTCCCAGTTGACTGTTTCTTTTTCGTTCATTAAGTTCTGTCGGAGGTGCGATACGAAACCTGACACCATTTACGTTTCCAGAAGAGCCCATGTGAAACGTAGAGAATCTTCGTAGACTTCCTTTCGTTGCAAATCTCTCAGGTTTCTGACTTCTGCTCACCGTAACGCAGAAAAAGCACCACTTTCTGAGTCTTCCATTAAGACCTGGACCCAGACTGTAGCATTTACCCAGAAATGTCACTGATCTCATCAGTAGTTAGATAATTTCTAAAAGACATTCTTGCAATTCACTCATGTAACCAAATAAACGTTAAACTTAAAGAGTCTGAACGTATTTCCTGAAGATGTGTCCACAAGTCCTTTAGAACAATGCAGAGCACAATTACGAAACGCACTGCACACAATGGTGACAAAAACACTAACATAAAGGACAAAAAATAAGTTACCCTCCGGACACATCCCGACTATACCGTGTAACCACTAGCCTAGATAATGTCCTCAGTTCGTCGTTAAAGCGAGGTATACCATAACCAGCTAAGGCCATCCAGTCCCTACATTTATTTGCAACACATCTGCAGTGAGATGAAAACAGAAATTCAGAAACTGTTTTTCGCTCTCGAGTTTACATGTTAAGGCAGGGGTGGCCAAGAATTCGGCTCGTGGGCCGTGCCTTGGGACAAGTGCCGCATAGCGCTCACTCCGGCTGGCACATTTCCCCTACCGCCACACCATGACGAGGCTACTGCGAACGCGCCTCATTTAAATGGCAATGCAGTCGCACTGCGTACGACTTGGTTTTATATTTCACATTTATCAACAACACAGATCAAAAATAAAAGAAATTTTCAGCATTACTGAATTATTTTCGATGCACTGAAGGCATAATTTTTATCTGGTGCGAACTGTCAGCGTAGGGACAGAGGCAGACAGTTTCACAGATTCGATCAGACTGCCACATAATCGCGACTTTTCTTAGATTTGTAACGAGAAAAGGTCTTTCACACACATATGTTTGTCGAAATATTGTGGCAGTTTTGCAACCAGGTCATGGGGATGTGGAAACTTAATGTTACAAGATCATAAATGTATTATGGATGAAAGAGGAGGATGGCGCCGGGTGAGGGACAGGGGGAGGGGGAGGGGGATGCTGGGCGCAGTCGGCTTGGACGAACGAATTCAAGCATCCTCCCGAAAAAATGTTTTAGAAACGAACGAACCATAGAATGTGCTGTCATCACATATGTTAAAGTGACACGTTCCACATCATTACGAAATGTCGTATTCTCCATCTATGGAACGAGGATTAATGTATGTATGTATGTATATCCCTTCCACTCTCCACAAACACCTCCCAAAAAAATGTTCAAATGTGTGTGAAATCTTATGGGACTTAACTGCTAAGGTCATCAGTCCATAAGCTTACACACTACTTAACCTAAATTATCCTAAGGACAAACACACACACCCATGCCCGAGGGAGGACTCGAACCTCCGCCGGGACCAACCGCACAGTCCATGACTGCAGCGCCCTAAACCGTTCTTCATCAGAACTGCTTTTCATAATTGATTACCCCATGAGTGACCAGGTTGAACGATATTTTGCCATTTTGGCTACTAATGATAGAATTTTGATCAATTTTTTTTTAATGAACCATCGCCGTTTGAGTGCCATTTTTGTTGATCAACGCGATTTTTGTTCGACACAAGCAAATCCAAGTGTATTTTCATGCATTATTTTTAATTTCATGTTATTTAGTTATGTGTACCGCTCCGCTGCCTTGTGAAATACCGAAATGGCTAAAATGGTTCAAATGGCTCTGAGCACTATGGGACTTAACTTCTAAGGTCATCAGTCCCCTAGAACTTAGAACTACTTAAACCTAACTAACCTAAGGACATCACACACATCCATGCCCGAGGCAGGATTCGATCCTGCGACCGTAGCGGTCACGCGGTTCCAGACTGTAGCGCCTTTAACCGCTTGGCCACACCGGCCGGCGAAATACCGAAATATTGCAACCCCAAAACTCTACCAGTCTGCAAATAACGACTCCAGTCCTAATATTAAACTGATATTTTTAGGAAATTAGGCTGTTATAGTAGAATGTACACATTTTTAAGTTGCTATAACGGTAGTGGGCGAATGAAAATTGTTTCGCCTCTTCTTTCTTGTTACTTACCTGTAGTTAGAAACTGTCACCACAACACACAGAACAAAAGCAATAAACATCACATTAAATTCAACTGCAAGTAAGAAATGAAGTGATAAAATGACAACTGAGATCAAGTAAGGCCAACAATGTGCAGTAGATGGTCTTGGCTGAAGTGTGCAATGTGTGATAGCTGATAGAGCTATCGATATATCGTTAATTTATTTGTAGCAGTCGCCTTGTTGACTATCGATAGGTTGTATCCGTTTACTGTCGTGTGATTGAAAATCAAAATATCTTTGAATTTCAGTATGCGGCAACAAGGCTGCGTGCAATATCTTTTAGGTGATGGTGGGGGAGGGGGGGGGGCAGCTCTCTGGGCTTCCCCAGCACCCCCGCCCCTTGTCCACGTCGATGCCCTCGCTCATGAGCACAATCCTTACTTGTTTGAGAACATCACCGGCTGCATATGCATTTATTTATAATATATTATTTACAATACAATTGTTTGAGGTATTGCTCCCTCTCACTATTATTCAAGGCATAAGGAAAAATGGACTACATGAGGCTGCCTTGTGCTTTCAGCATACCGAAACACGAATCATGCGTACAAGCGGGTCGTCTGGAAAGCACCCTTTTTAAATCTGCAGTACTCATTTTCCTCATCGTAAATGTGTTTTGCTTAATTGTTTGGTCACTTTCACATCAAAATTTCGGAGTACTGTCAACCGCTGGGAACATTTCAAATTTGAGATGTGAATTACTGTTTTTACCGAAAGTTTACTGTGGAGGGACGACTGATGGGGGACTATCATTTCCACGATACTCAGAGCACAACTTCGCAGTAATTACCGATTGATAGTTTCAAATCTAAATACAAACACTACTAGTAATACAAAAATCTATATCATATACGAATGTAGAGTAGAGAAGATTATTTAACGTTTCTTTTCTCAATCCTTCTTAGTTACTGACATCTTCACATATGTAGCTTTAGATCTAAATGCCTACCGTTTGTTATTCTCCTACTAGGTTTACCGTGTCCACTGATCTGGTTGTGTCAGTTATACATGTGGTTCATGTTCATTTAGTTGTGTCTTTTACTTACCTTTCTGATAACTTGCCTTCCACGGCTTTCTGCATAGATCACACCTAATAAACAAAAACAGTATGTGCTAAATCTGAGCTCCTGTCGTACTGTTAGATATATTTATATCTCTTCGTTCTTTTGCATGCAAAAAAATGTATAAACGTTTGGATCCTGCCCCTCGCTATAAAACAAAGTACTTTGCTGGTTCTTCTCCAATGGTTTGTGATTATACACTCCTGTAGGTCAGAAGCGATTGTTCCTTCTAGTAGACAAGCGCACTCAAATATTCCTCTTAAAAATAAAGGTAAAATTAAACTACTGTCTTAACAGTATTCATACTTTTCTGTATGTTTCGAACAGTTAGTCCTTATTGGCGTCAAGAGTAATATTAGTATTCAAAGTTGGATGGATTAGGTATATTTATGCAAAGACAAAGAGAAATCTGCTTCCTCTATTCCATTCCTTTAAGGAGGTCCATTTTTTTCCCGTCCTTTGTCCACTCTTCTTGATCAACCTGTAGTAAAATACTTCGCGAGGTCCGTGGCTATAGACTCCGGATTCCTCTATTATTTAACCTAATCTACAATGATGAATATGCTGTCTTGCCTGACAATTACATCTCCTCGCTTGTTATCTGCTAGTCACAAATGTATCCTAGCCCAATTTCTTTTTTATAATCATGCCTCATTTGCCACATAAGTGTACTAATTTTTTGTTTTACTTGAGTACTATACAAAAGATAGAATAGCACCAGTATTTTTGTGTTGTTGTGATTTTGTTCTTTAATCTTGTTTTCCGATCTATAGCCTTACTTTCTTCTTACTATTTTTTTGTGTTAGTGTTACATCCACAAGCATTGTCTCTGCTGGTAGTTTTCTTTACGTTTTACTACTGGAAGCACTGCAGTGGTCTGAAAATATGGATGTCAAAAAAGGGAATTGGAGGGGTGGGGGAGGGAGGGGGGCATAATTTTACCAATTCTAATTTCACTTATTCGTAGCTGCCGAATGTGTATTATCGGTGACCTCGATTATATTCACTGCTAGGTTTGGATTTTCCCACTGCGACTCCCCATGCGAATTCGGGTCGAATCCGATTGCTGATAAGTGTTTCTTCCCTACTTAAATTGTGACTGGTTTCCCTAGTGGTATTGCCACTGTGGATTCTGAAAATTCCTATTCGTACTGTACTGTGAGTGACTGTTTGGCGATGGTCTCCACTGACTTCTGTTATTCTGAACATTGCAGTTGCCGTTACCGTGGTTCGAGTAGCCAGGATGATACCTGTCCTTATTCCTACGTCTCCTTTTACGATTCGGAGAGCTGCCGCGGGCCCGGGCAGACTCTGACATCGGCAGAGCATGCTGTGAACAAACGCGGGACGCGAATCAGGTTCAAATCAAATGTGTGTGACATATGGGACTTAACTGCGAAGGTCATCAGTCCCTAAGCTTACACACTACTTAACCGAAATTATCCTAAGGACAAACACACACAGCCGGCCGAAGTGGCCGTGCGGTTAAAGGCGCTGCAGTCTGGAACCGCAAGACCGCTACGGTCGCAGGTTCGAATCCTGCCTCGGGCATGGATGTTTGTGATTTCCTTAGGTTAGTTAGGTTTAACTAGTTCTAAGTTCTAGGGGACTAATGACCTCAGAAGTTGAGTCCCATAGTGCTCAGAGCCATTTGAACAAACACACACACACCCATGCCCGAGGGAGAAATTTTGCAAGAAATGGATTTTCAAATTTTGCTAATATGTGACAGCTCTCTACTGTCTCGATGCCCAAAGCGTGGCCTCACCTTGCATACAATCTGATACGCACTGGATCTTTTGTTGTTCGGACCACGCTGTAGACAACACGCTTCTAAAAGCTTTTACGAAAATAACTGGATGAACAGGTTTCTTTTCTGCGATGAACACCTGAAACTGTTGGTTTTTTAGAAGTCTCTCTTCTAGTATAATTGATGAAAGCATGGTGTCTGCCCCCACATTTCATATAAGAGCGTTTTGTGGTACTATGCTTGTGCTAGCTACTGTTCCTTGTCCCATAGGTTTGCACGAGAAACTGGATTAAGAGATTCGTCATTACTGTTACCTGTGTAGCTACTGTCATTCCTTGCTTGCTCCTTAATGTTGTTCCATTATTCTTCTAATTTCTCCAGTTGTGTTGCTGTTTGTGTTTGCACACGATCTTTCCACTTAGGTACATCCTTCGCAAATGTTCTTTGTATTTGACCTAGCTCATTTAGTTTCCTCAACAGTCTTCTATAGTTCTGTATCTAACCTCTTATCAATTAAAGTCTCTTTCTCTCGTAAAAAATCATCAACTCGTTTTTCATCTTTTTTGGCTATATCACCTACTTGTTTGACTACCTGTTGAACTGTGGACTATAGTGTTGAGTGTCCTAATCGCATTGTATCAATATCCTTTGTCAGGTTTTTAATTTGTCCTGGCATGTCTTTTACTGTAGTTTTCAGTGTTGAAATGTCATTAGTTATTCCCCCTAGGTCGTCGCATATCACTTCAGTGACGTAATTCGAAACGTCTGTTTTCAAAGTGTTCTGCATCTGAGTAAGAATTCTAATATTGTTACTCAAAGCCTCTAATGACGCTGAAGTGTTGTCAAGACATATTGTTTCCGTCAAATCGTTTATCAAGTTTTTGATTGATTTCATCAAATACACTCCTGGAAATTGAAATAAGAACACCGTGAATTCATTGTCCCAGGAAGGGGAAACTTTATTGACACATTCCTGGGGTCAGATACATCACATGATCACACTGACAGAACCACAGGCACATAGACACAGGCAACAGAGCATGCACAATGTCGGCACTAGTACAGTGTATATCCACCTTTCGCAGCAATGCAGGCTGCTATTCTCCCATGGAGACGATCGTAGAGATGCTGGATGTAGTCCTGTGGAACGGCTTGCCATGCCATTTCCACCTGGCGCCTCAGTTGGACCAGTGTTCGTGCTGGACGTGCAGACCGCGTGAGACGACGCTTCATCCAGTCCCAAACATGCTCAATGGGGGACAGATCCGGAGATCTTGCTGGCCAGGGTAGTTGACTTACACCTTCTAGAGCACGTTGGGTGGCACGGGATACATGCGGACGTGCATTGTCCTGTTGGAACAGCAAGTTCCCTTGCCGGTCTAGGAATGGTAGAACGATGGGTTCGATGACGGTTTGGATGTACCGTGCACTATTCAGTGTCCCCTCGACGATCACCAGTGGTGTACGGCCAGTGTAGGAGATCGCTCCCCACACCATGATGCCGGGTGTTGGCCCTGTGTGCCTCGGTCGTATGCAGTCCTGATTGTGGCGCTCACCTGCACGGCGCCAAACACGCATACGACCATCATTGGCACCAAGGCAGAAGCGACTCTCATCGCTGAAGACGACACGTCTCCATTCGTCCCTCCATTCACGCGTGTCGCGACACCACTGGAGGCGGGCTGCACGATGTTGGGGCGTGAGCGGAAGACGGCCTAACGGTGTGCGGGACCGTAGCCCAGCTTCATGGAGACTGTTGCGAATGGTCCTCGCCGATACCCCAGGAGCAACAGTGTCCCTAATTTGCTGGGAAGTGGCGGTGCGGTCCCCTACGGCACTGCGTAGGATCCTACGGTCTTGGCGTGCATCCGTGCGTCGCTGCGGTCCGGTCCCAGGTCGACGGGCACGTGCACCTTCCGCCGACCACTGGCGACAACATCGATGTACTGTGGAGACCTCACGCCCCACTTGTTGAGCAATTCGGCGGTACGTCCACCCGGCCTCCCGCATGCCCACTATACGCCCTCGCTCAAAGTCCGTCAACTGCACATACGGTTCACGTCCACGCTGTCGCGGCATGCTACCAGAGCTCCGTATGCCACGGCAAACTGGCTGACACTGACGGCGGCGGTGCACAACTGCTGCGCAGCTAGCGCCATTCGACGGCCAACACCGCGGTTCCTGGTGTGTCCGCTGTGCCGTGCGTGTGATCATTGCTTGTACAGCCCTCTCGCAGTGTCCGGAGCAAGTATGGTGGGTCTGACACACCGGTGTCAATGTGTTCTTATTTCCATTTCCAGGAGTGTATTTTATCAGGCTTTTGATTGTTTTCATAAATATTTTGATTGAGTAAATCTTCCGTCCTTTAATATACTTGTACAGAAGGGAGAGGTGTAGGGCTTGATACTTCGGAAGATGTATTGCTCACTGGCTGTGACGTTGAGTCACTTGGTGGCGCGACAATATCACTACCGTTAACCTGAACATTTTCAACATTAATCTCAGGTATACTAACCACAGTGTTCTCTTCCTCTGAAACTTCCATGGTTGTTGCTTCAAACTTAATTTTAACCATAACAAAGCCTATGAATTTAGGAAATTGAGTAACCTTCTGTTTCTTATTTGTCTTATGTTCACTATGTAAACGCTTAGCTGTAACTTACTTCTGCTACTTCGACCATAAATATAATAGACTGGCCCTGACGTCATTTTCGTGGCTCCAACATCTCTGGGCTGAAGTCACGTGAATGTTGGCAAAACATGGTTGTTTCGTGTTGCGCTTATGGCTGTACTCAGCGTTTTGTCGGGGAAATGGCATTACATTTCACGTGTAAGTGTTTCTATGATAGTGCAGATGCGTTTATTGAAATCTGCTGAAGTGACTTTTATATGTTTTTTACACTTGAAATGGAGTATCACGTAAATTAAAGTGTTGAAGGTGATGTCTGTAAAGTCAGACTGATATTACATTTTGGAAAGTATCTGTGATAATTCGGTTACAGAAGTAAGTGTAATTTTTTCTCGTTCCTACTCATAGGTTCCCTAAGGATGAAAACCGAAGGCAGCTTTGTATACAGGCCCTGAAACGGAAAAACTTTAAGCCATTTGCACATACGCGCCTTTGCTCGAAGCACTTCGCGGAGAAGTGTTTTGATAGGTTAGTTATTATTTACAATGTATATCTATAATTTGTATTTACAGTGTCTGTCATTTTTAAACCTAGGCTCCAAAATTATTTTTGGAAACTGCAGAGTCTCACCTTTCATCTAAAATATCATTTTTTTAAAAACTGATAGTTTAAACTTTTGTAAAAATAGTGGGAACTGAACCTTTGAAGTGCACCTAAAATTGATACTCTAAAATGGACCTGCTCCTAAAGTAAACAATTTTGACACCTATAGTTGACATAATTCCCATAGCCCATTTTCTTTTATAAGTGACTATCGCTCGAAACATGGCGAATACAATGTTTAAAGTTTTGACACAAGCCCACTCTTACTGTTTAAAAGAATTTTAACGACATTTTACTATAATTGATAGTTTATAGTAATTTCGTGCCGCTGCCCACCAGAGTGGCGTTCGATGTATTTGTTAGATTTTATAAATGGTACTTTGAACAAATCCAGGTCAAATGTAGTTCTGGCATAATTTTTCACAAATAAAAAAGTAGTTTTTGTTGGAAGTGTTTGGCAGTGAATTGAGAAATGTGGGGAAAATCCGATACAAACATAGGATGGCAGTCCGCTGATTTGAAATCCCGCCACGTTTTGCCAACAGTCACGTGGTTTATGTTGGAGCCACACTAGCCCCATAGCTTCTGCACAGCAAGGCCAGTCTACTAGTATCTATGGTCGAAGTTCTGCTACTAAAAATATTTCTTTGCAAAACAATTGCACCAGGCTAATCGTGTTTGCGTGCTACTTTAATAATCTTTCCGCCATCTTGTGAAACTTTTATGTAATGAAAAATTACTACGAAAATAATAAATTTTGAAACTGCTGGAGAAGAAACGAAATTCTATGTGCAGCGCATAGTGGGTCTCCTAAAACATCAATTCCGCTCCCACATTTAACTTTAACAAGCGCTACGAATGAGAACTGATTTTCGTTACCTGACGTGCTGTTTGTTGCTGTCGGGAAAATATTTCAGAATCGCCTTTTTTCCAGATTTTTCTGTTCTGGCTTTAATATCTCAGAATATTGGAAAATATTTCCTTATTATTGTAGTTTGCTCGGTGTCACGCACTCAGTTGCACATAGCATGAAACAAACAAACATTTATGTAATGATAGTATTGTTGTTTTGTACGTTTATAATAAATATGTATACGGTATGGGAACGGTCGCCAGTGTAAAATCTCCTTATGTTTTACTTACGTTCACTGACGGAGATAGAACAATTGTTGACGGCTTGGTGAGAGAAAAAAAAATAATTTCGAAAATCAGATAGCCCCGGAATCTGAGGACGATTCTTGACAGAATCGTTATTCGCAGCACACAAAAGGCATTTACATTAGCGAGAGAGGTACGAACGGGTTATTTCCTAGTGTCATATTTCATGATTAGTTTTACGACCTGGAAAAAGTACCTGTCTCGCTTTAAAGATCGGTATGAAGGAGGCATACAGGTGAGCTGACCTGGAGGGAATTATTATTCCTTTTATGTTTTGACCGTGAAATGGGGTGTTCGCGCAAGCAACCATTTTGACAAAGTTCACACCAGCCAGGAATTAATCCGTTTTCACTTAACCTTCTTTTGCAGCCTCAAAACACCTTCGCCTTCTGTACGGTAAAATGTACTGTAGGACAATGACAATTTTGTACACCGATTTCTTTACTTGAATGGTTATTATTAAATAATGAACGGACATACTTCCACCTGCCCAACCCTATTCAGCGCTAAAAAATTAAAGATACTAGAAGGTGACAGAGCATGATCAATCTTAAAATATATACTGTTTTTGTGGTGTCACCGCCAGACACCACACTTGCTCGGTGGTAGCCTTTAAATCGGCCGCGGTCCGATAGTATACGTCGGACCCGCGTGTCGCCACTATCAGTGATTGCAGACCGAGCGCCGCCATACGGCAGGTCTAGTCTAGAGAGACTCCCTAGCACTCGCACCAGCTGTACAGCCGACTTAGCTAGCAATGGTTCACTGCCTACATACGCTCTCATTTGCAGAGACGACAGTTTACCATAGCCTTCAGCTACGTCATTTGCTACGACCTAGCAAGGCGCCGTATTCAGTTACTACGAATGTATTCTGAACAGATAATATCGTGAATCATGTACCGTCAAGAGCGACGTTCATCATTAATGAATTAAAGTTAAGTATCAAACTAATTACGTCCGCTTTCTGAATTCTAATTCCTTGTCATGTTCCAGACCTCGCGTCAGTATAGTCCTTCCCTCCTCACGCCAGCCTGCGTGAGATAAAACACGTGCATTTCGGCCTCCACTAGTAACACGGTGTTGGCTCTTCTGCCAAAACAACAGTTTTCTACAGAGATAATAATTTTCAATCTGCCAGCGAGATTATTTATTGTAATGTTTTATCGGGCAGGTACGTTAGAAAATTTAGTAAGAGGAACTGGACAGATTATAGTTAGACATGTCGAAATCAGTGAAGTTTGGTGGCAGGAGGAACAGGACTCCTGATCAGAGAATACAAGGTTATAAATAGAAAATCAAACAGGGGTAATGTAGAAATAGATTTGATAATGAATAAGAAACTATGAATAGAGATAAGCTACTACAAACAACATAATGAACGCAATAGTGCACCCAAGATAGACAGAAGCCCACACTCACCACAGTAGTACAACTTTATATGCCAATTAAATCCGCAGATGATGAAGAGATTGAAGAAATGTATGCTGAGATAAAAGATATTATTCAGATAGTTAAGGGAAGCGAAAATTTAATTTTAATGGTTGACTGGAATTCGATAGAAAGAAAAGGAAGAGAAGAAAAAATAATAGATGAATATGGCGTGGGAGAAAGGAATGAAAGAAGAAGCTGCCCAGTAGAATGTTGCACAGGGGATAATTTAAACATGATTAAAAATTTGTTTAAGAATCACGAAAGAAGGTTGCAAACGTGGAAGAGACATGGAGACACTGGAATGTTTCAGATTGATTATATAACGGCAAGAGACAGTTTTCGGAACCAGGTTTTAAATTATAAGACATTTCCAAGGGCAAATTTGAACTCTGACCACAACTGATCAGCTATGAGCTGTAAAGATACGCGGTACAGTACAATAATTGTTACCTTTTTTACTCACGAATGTGTTAGAATCAGTGGGTTGAGTTTGCACAGAATATGGTGGCCCACGCGCATGACCAATATTCATCCAAGGCACTAGTGGTGTGAATTCGTTTGCTCTTGTAGCGGTAAGCGACGCTCTTCGATGACAGAATAGAGGCACATGCCCTGCAATCTTTCTGAAATAATTTTACAGAAAGTATTCGGTAAAATGTTTCATTTTCGCGTTTCTTGTAGTTTTATATGTTAGCGCATGATTATATGCCCATCGTTTCGTTAATGGTCATAGTTACTGTGGTATTTGCTTTTATGTAAGAAACTGCGTGAAATTTGGAAAAGTTTATGATGAAAATTGGTGGTCTCTATGGTTTTTCGTTTGATGCGTATTACACAATATGTCACTGGGTACGGAATTTAGCTAAAATATTGAATATTTCATTAGACTTTGGTAGAGGTCTTTATCCACCATCAGTCTCAAGAAATTTGATCTGACGTAGCACACTCATTTGCGATAGCGCGCACCAGCTATAACGGCAGAATGAAATATCCTCAACACTTCTCGTATTACATAAATGGCTTGAGATAATGAAATAAGAGTTTGGCAAATGATGGTACGCAAAGAAGAGAATATTTTGCCATATACTTATTATGCAAAACTTCATTATCTACCATATTATTCCACTACATACTGACTTTTTCAATAAAAATATGTAATTTTTAAGGACAGTCGATAGACGGTGAAACGAGAAATATTGTGGATTTTAGAACAGCCTAAGTGAAGACATCACACATTTTTTTTTGTACCGAGAATGTGCTCTTTCATAAATTATTGACCTAACTTTTCCTCATTTCTTCACTCATTAAACCTAATAAACGACAATTTCAGAGTTCTCCCACAATTGCATCTGCACGTTATGGATTTGTCACTGTGTAAACTCTGTTCTTGTTTTCTATTTTTTAGCCGGCTGGAGTGGCCGAGCGGTTCTAGGCGCTCCAGTCTGGAGCCGCGCGACCGCTACGGTCGCAGGTTCGAATCCTGCCTCGGACATGGATGTGTGTGATGTCCTTAGGTTTGTTAGGTTTAAGTAGTTCTAAGTTCTAGGAGACTGGTGACCTCAGAAGTTAAGTCCCATAGTGCTCAGAGCCATTTGAACCATTTTTCCAGCGGCATGAGTGTGATCACTAGAGTCAACACTTTTGAGACATTACCTCGTCACGTTTTCGGCTCCTGTATCAATCTCTTCATCTCAGAGTAGCAAACACATACCATGTTCTCGATTATTTGTCGTGTCTATTCCAAACTCTGTTTTCAGCTACCATATTTTCCATCTATGGCTCCCTTTAGTTAGTGTTTTACATACACGAACTGAAATCGAAAGTTTTACACCATGAAGTGCCAGTCAGTTATTTCTAAAAATTTGTGGATATGTTCACCGCTTAACGGGTATTGACTGATTTCACTTTCATTGCATTTGGAACTGATGTAGTTATCAGTATGAGCAGTGCCGCCACCCGGCCACCCCGCCCCCCTCCATGTGACCAACTCTCTCCTTTGAATATGGATGTACACTCAAGGAAAAAAATCGGAATACCAAGGAGGAGTTGCGCGACGTAAGCGAAAGTAGGTAGGTGTGTTTCCACATCTCAAAGATTATCTCTATTCAGATTTCGCGCCAGTCGCATAAGAGTGGTGCTAGAAGCGCCACCGTGGGGATGCAAATCAGGTTTGCTTTAAATACGCGCTGTGACGGCCATGGGCCTTACTTACCTTTGAGAATGGACGCGGTGAGTAGATGTGAGTCAGGAATGCTTTTAAGGTGACAAACACGCCAGTGTCAACAACTCACTGAGTACGAATGACGTCGTATACTAGGGCTACGAGAAACTGGATATTCCCTTTGCAATACTGCAAGAAGACTTGGCAGGAATGTAGTCACTGTACGTGATTTCTGGCAGCGGTGGTCACGGGAATGTATGGTCGCAAGAAGACCGGGCTCCGCTCAGCAACGTGGCACGCCCTAGAAGGGAGACCATCTTGTTCGGCATATGGGTCTGGCTCATCGTATTGCATCGGCAGCAGCAACATGAACAGCAGCTGGCACCATAGTGACATAACGCCTGTACCAGTCGGCTGTGTGTTCGTCACTTATTTTGCTATTAATATAGCTGCGTACCTTCATTGTATCTACTTCATGGTCATACATTTGATGTTGAGTTTATCGTTAGTCAAATTTTTCATGTTTTTGCTGCTCCTCGTTACTTTCGTCTGTGTTGAGTTTACTCTCAATGTTTATTCTGTATTTATTTACGTAATCTTTAGCCTCCATAGCTGAATGGTGGCTGAATGCTATACGGAAGACCCGGGTTCAATTACCAATAATGTCTGGGGAACTGGTCAACTCAGCCTCCTGAGCCACTTGAGCTACGAGGGCTATTCGGAAAGTAGGGAAAGATCGCCCGTCGCGAATTGGAAACTACAGTGAAAATCAAAACTATTTTATTTGCAACAGTTTGCTATACCTTCCAGATACTTCTCTACATGGTCGTCGCTCCGACTTAGACATCTGATGTAGCGTTGAGCCAACTTTTCAACACCCTCGTCATAGAATGCGGCCTCCTGTGTTTCCCGACAGCCAGCCGCTGTGGCCGAGCGGTTCTAGGCGCTTCAGTCTGGAACTGCGCGACCGCTACGGTCGCAGGTTCGAATCCTGCCTCGGGCATGAATGTGTGTGATGTCCTTAGGTTAGTTATGGTTAAGTAGTTCTAAGGTCTAGGGGACTGATGACCTCAGATGTCCCATACTGTTCAGAGCCATTTGAACCATTTGAATTTTTTTTCCGACAATTTTTTATGCTGGACTACAGCTCGTTGTTAGTACCAAAATGTTGTCTTCAGAGCCAGCTGTTCATTTGAGCAGAGATGAAAGTCAGAGAGAACCAAGTCCGGGTTGTATGGTGCTTGGTCAAACACGTCCCATCGAAAACTCTGCTTGAGCAGACTCATTGCCACTTTAGTACTCGGCCGAGAATTTTCATTAAGAAGGAAATGCGTGGCAGTTACATTATGTGGGGTTGCATGAAATCAGGTGAAATCTCACATGAGGCACCCATGCTTCACGGGAGACACTATTTTCTAGGCATCTTTACGCGCTCACTGTGCGCTCAGAATTGGGAAGAGCGACATGATGCTATCTACGGGCATACCAGAGACACTGCCCAACAAACCTGTGCAAAGCTTTATTGGTTTTCCATTTCGCGTTCCATCGAACCTTTCCGAATAGTCCTCGTACTTGAGCGAGTAGCGGCACCAAGGTCTGCAAAGCCAATAATGGGGAGACAACGGTATGCTGACCCCACGCCTCTGCGTATCCCTTCCAAATGACTACATGACTGAGGATGACACGGCGGTCGGCCGGTGTCAGTTGGCCCATCTGAAGCCAGAACGGCGGAGCATTATCTCCATAGTGGTTCACAAATAAAGGCCAGCAGGTGACCCTGAAAGTCAATATAAGGCTTCCATTGAGTCCTTTGTCGACCAGTCTGGTATGGAAGTTGAGGATAGCAAAACGAAAGCTGAAGTTTTAAATTTCACGAAGAAATAGTTCACAGAGGAGGATCTTTGAAACATACCGTCATTTGACCATCGAACATACTCCCGTATGGACAACATAGCAATAAACATCCATGGCGTAGGTACGGATGGAAGCCCAATACAGTTTTACAAAGAGTTCTCTAAGCCATTGGTCCCTTACCTAGTCTGCCTTTATTGTGAACCTCTCGTTCAGCAAAAAGTCCCAAGTGACTGGAAAAAAGCGCAAGTGATTCCAATATATAAGAAGGGGAAAAGAACTGCCCCGCAAGATTACAGACCAATATCACTAACTTTGGTTTGCTGCGGAATCCTCGAACATATTCTCAGTTCGAATATATTGTGTTGTGACTTGGCAAGACAGCCAAGTCACTATGAGGTGAAGCCGAAAGGCACGCGCTTAAGCTCACGCAGGCTGGCGTGAGGTCTGGAACAGTTAAGGGAATTAATAGTAGCAAATAAAGTACGTAGTGGGTGTAATACTTAACTTTAATCCATAATTGGTGTACATCGCTCTTGACTGTACATGCTTCATAAGATAAATATCAAATGCTATGGCGCCTTGCAAGGTCGTAGCAAATGACGTAGCATGAAGGCCATGCTAACTATCGTCTCGGCAAATGAGAGCGTATTTGTCAGTGAACCTTGCCTAGCAAAGTCGGCTGTACAACTGAGGCGAGTGCTAGGAAGTCTCTTTAGACCTGCCGTGTGGTGGCGCTCGGTCTGCAATCACTGACAGTGGCGACACGCGTGTCCGACGTATACTAACGGACCGCGGCCGATTTAAAGGCTACCACCTAGCAAGTGTGGTGTCTGGCGGTGACACCACATTCCTCCCCCGCAAATCGGCGTACGGTTGTGTTATAAGGCTTCTGCCCGCCGTGGGGAGGTTGGCGGCAGCTGCGCAGACGGGCGCGAGGGCTGTTTACTGTTCCGTGCAGCTCGCCGGCGGGCCGGTAACGTGACACACGGCTGGCGAAGTTTCAAATGATTCCTGAGCAAAGTCAAGTGTGTCTTGCCGATCCAATATGTCCATCACTTGTTGAAGGGAGGGATTGACTAGTTTCAAAATCTGTTCCCTTATACGAACATCAGAAACGTTCTGTGCAATTGCATCACGTACCATTGTACCTGAATAAGGGTGTCCACATTCACACTCAAAAGCACAATCCCTAGTAAGGCCTTGCAAGATTGCAACCCACTCCTGATTAGTTTGGCCGGCCGTACGTTTTGTACGAAAGAACGTATACCTTTTTGCAACGACATTGACTGATTCTTTTAAATATGCATCTAATGCCGACAAAATTTCGTCGTAGGACAAAGTTGCTACGTCGCGTCGGGGAAATAATTTCACTATCACACGGTACGTGTGCACCCCGACGGATGTTAACAAAAAAGGCTGCCGCTCGTTACCTTGAATTCTGTAGGCGGCGAGATGGAATCCAAATTGGCGTGACCACTCCGTCCAAATTCCCAGTGCCGCATCAAAAGGACGATAAGGTGGTGCAACAGCGTGTTGTGGCTGCGGGAGCGGTGGAGCGGCGGCTGTGCACGTTGACCCTGGATGAGCTGTCCAAGGGCATCCAATAAGGCCTGTGTCTGCTTATTCTGCAAGCGATGAAATTCGGACAGTACATCTGGAGATTGTGGCGAAGCCATGACACAATGAAATCAGTCTATCAACAAACACAAAATCCTCGGCGCCATGTGAAGTGTTGGCAGAAGAGCGAACACCGTGTTGCTAGAGGAGGCCGAAATGCACGCTTTTAAGCTCACGCAGATTGTCGTGAGGTCTGGAACAGTTATAAGAGTTGAGTCTAATAAAAAAGGTACGTAACTGGCAGAATACTTAACTTTGATCCATAATTGGTGTACATCGCTCTTGACTGTACATACTTCAAGATAAATATCAAATGCTATGGCGCCTTGCTAGGTCGTAGCAAATGACGTAGCTGAAGGCTAAGCTAACTATCGTCTCGGCAAATGAGAGCGTAATTTGTCAGTGTAGCATCGCTGGCAAAGTCGGCTGTACAACTGGGGCGAGTGCTAGTAAGTCTCTCTAGACCTGCCGTGTGGTGGCGCTCGGTCTGCAATCACTGACAGTGGCGACACGCGGGTCCGACGTATACTAACGGACCGCGGCCGATTTAAAGGCTACCACCTAGCAAGTGTGGTGTCTGGCGGTGACACCACATATTGAACTTTCCTGAGACTGAGGAGCTTATGTTCACGAATCAGCACGGTATTAGAAAGCATCGCTTGTGCGAAACTCTGCTTGCCCTTTTCTCACACGGTTTACTGTGAACTACGGATGAAGGGCAACAGGCTGATTTGCGGAAAGCAATTGACACGGTGTCCGACTGCGGGCTGTTAACGAAGGTACGAGCATATGGAATAAATTCCCAGATATGTGAGTGGCTCGAAGACTTCTTCAGCATGTCGCCCATGACGGCGAGTGTGTATCAGCGACGAGGGCATCGCCAGGGAGGTGTGACAGGTCCGCTGTTGTTCTGTATATACATAAATAATTTGGCGGACAGGGTGGGCAGCAATCTGCGGTTGTTTGCTGATAGCGCTGTGGTCTACGGCAAACTGTCGAAGTTGAGTGATTCTAGGAAGATACAAGATGACTTAGGCAACATTTATAGTCGCGTGATCAATGGCAACTACATCTACATGTAGAAAAACGTAAGTTAATGCCGGTGGGTAGGAAGAAGAAACCTGTAATGTTCGGATACGGTACTAATAGTGTCCTGCTTGACACAGCCAAGTCGTTTAAATATCTGGGCGTAACGCTGCAAAGCGATATGAAATGAAACGAGCATCTCAGAACTGTGGTAGGGAAGGCGAATGGTGGACTTCGGTTTATTGGGAGAATTTTAGGAAAGAAACGTTCACCTGTAAAGCAGATTCCATGTAGGGCGCTGGTGCGAACTATTCTAGAGTTCAGCTCGAGTGTTTGGAATCCGCTGCAGGTTGGATTGAAGGATGACATCGAAACAGTTCAGAGGCGGGCTGCTAGATTTGTTGCCAGTCGTTTCGAACAACACGAAAGTGTTACGGAGATGCTTCGGCAACTCCAGTGGGAATCCGTGGAGGGAAGGCGACCTTCTTTCCGAGAATATTGAGAAAATTAAGAGAACCGGCATTTGAAGCTGACTGCCAAACAATTGTTAGCCGCCAACATACTTTACGCATTGTTGCTGTTGTGGTCGTCAGTTCAGAGACTGGTTTGATCCAGCTCTCCATGCTACTCTATCCTGTGCAAGCTTCTTCATCTCCCAGTACCTACTGGAACCTACATCCTTCTGAATCTGTTTAGTGTATTCATGTCTTGGTCCCCCTCTACGATTTTTACCCTCCGCGATGCCCTCCAATACTAAATTGGTGATTCCTTGACGCCTCAGAATATGTCCTACCAACCGATCCCTTCTTCTAGTCAAGTTGTGCCACAAATTTCTCTTCTCTCCAATTCTATTCAATACCTCCTCATTAGTTATGTGATCTACCCATCTAACCTTCAGCATTCTTCTGTAGCACCACATTTCGAAAGTTTCTATTCTCTTTTTGTCTAAACTATTTATCGTCCACGTTTCACTTCCATACAATGCTACACTCCATACAAATACTTTCAGAAACGACTTCCTGGCACTTAAATCTATACTCGATGTTAGCAAATTTCTCTTCATCAGAAACGCTTTCCTTGCCATTGCCAGTCTACATTTTATATCCTCTCTACTTCGACCATCATCGCTTATTTTTCTCACCAAATAGAAAAACTCCTTGTGTCTCACTTCCTAATCTAATTCCCTCAACATCACCCGACTTAATTCGACTACATTCCATTATCGTCGTTTTGCTTCTGTTGATGTTCATCTTATATCCTCCTTTCAAGACACTATCCATTCCGTTCACCTGCTCTTCCAGGTCCTTTGCTGTCTCTGACAGAATTACAATGTAACTGGTGAACCTCAAAGTTTTAATTTCTTCTCCATGGATTTTAATTCCTACTCGAAATTTTTCTTTTGTTTCCTTTACTGCTTGCTGAATATACAGATTGAATAACATCGGGGAGAGCTACAACCCTGTCTCACTCCCTTCCCAACCACTGCTTCCCTTTCATGTCCCTTGACTCATATAACTGTCATCTGGTTTCGCTCCCTGTATTTTACCCCTGCCACTTTCAGAATTTGAAGGAGAGTATTCCAGTCAACATTGTCAAAAGCTTCCTCTAAGTCCACAAATGCTAGAAACGCAGGTTTGCCTTTACTTAATCTATTTTCTAAGATAAGTCGTAGTGTAGGTATTGCCTCACCTGTTCCAGCATTTCTACGGAATCCAAACTGATCCTCCCCGAGGTCGGCTTCTACCAGTTTTTCCATTCGTCTGTAAAGAATTCGTGTTAGTATTTTGCAGCCGTGGCTTATTAAACTGATAGTTCGACATTAGGCATAAGAACCACAAAGATAAGATAAGAGAAATCAGAGCTCACACGGAAGCATATAAATAGTCGTTTTCCCTCTCTCTGTTTGCAAGTGGAACGGGAAAGGAAATGACGCACCGTAAGGTTGCTTGCGGAGTATCTACGTAAATGTTGATGTTCAAATGGTTCAAATGGCTCTGAGCACTATGGGACATAGAATCTGAGGTCATTCAGTCCCCTAGAACTTAGAACTACTTAAAGCTAACTAACCTAAGGACATCACACACCTCCATGCCCGAGGCAGGATTCGAACCTGCGACCGTAGCGGTCGCGCGGTTGCAGACTGAAGCGCCTAGAACGGCTCGGCCACAATGGCCGGCAAATGTTGATGTATAAGGACAGTGAGGAGAGAGAGGAAAATGTTGTACCGCTGTAAATTTTGCGAGATGAACCTATATAAAACATTTTAATGGCCTTATGGAACATTCAGTGTTTTGCCGAAACTGGTAACGTTGTGAATCGAAGGACGGCAGGCAGGCAGGCAGGTAGGCGCGAGAAGGGCCGAAGCAATTCATTCGCCACGGATAGCGCCGCCCCCGCCTTGACACACGGGGTGCACACAGAGAGCCCTCTTTTACAGGGAACCGGCCTCGTTAATCACGTTAGCCCCGAGGCGGCGCGGGGGCTGTAATTTCGCATCGGCAGCGAAAGAAGCAGGTGTCGGCTTAGGCGTCGCGGCTGGAGAGAGGCGAGGCCTAAGAGATTCCGCGCGCCTGCGGGCCGAATCAATTACATTAGCGCGTCGCGGATAAAACAGCGCCGGTCCCCGACGCCCGGCTGCCCTCTTTGCGCACCTGGCGGCCTAATCCCGCCACCTTTCCGTAATTACGCGACCCGACAGCCCCCGCCCCCCTTCCGCGCCGAGGGCACTACTCCAAATTACTGCCCCGCCAGAGCACCGGCGTCTCCCTCATCGCCGGATTACGCCGCGTCCGCCTCATCTTCCCAGAGCTCGCTTTGAGGGTACGCGCGGACCACACCGTGCGCGGCTTTTAAATCCGCCCGCGCGCTCCGCCAGGGATATTCCAGCGTTCCGTGGAGCCCCTCCTGCCATATTCGTTATTTTTCACCATTCCCCTCTTCTTAGAACGTTACTGGGCACTGTTAGACTGCACACACAACGCCGCGCCTGCGCACCTACATCTACGTCTTATAGCTCTGTATGTCCGACAGTGCTATAACCACGTACAGGGTGAATCAGAACACTGGGACGCCTTCAGATATGATGGTTTGGACAAAAATAGGAAAAAAATGTCAGTAAGCATGGGCTCTGAAATGTATACCTTGAGAGCTATGCGCACTTGCTCATCGTCGATACTCTGAAACGAATGGCTTCTACGGTAAGCCGTTTTGCATGTTTTGGGAGGAGACTGTATAGACCAAAAAATGTTCAAAAAATGTCCAGTATACATGAGATCTAAAATGTGTACCTTCAGGGCTATGAGCACTTCTTCAGTAGATGTGTTTCACAGTAGCGAAGATGAATAGGTACTGATAGTTCTTAAAGTATGCGCTGTAGATCCCTGTTTACTGGAATTTTTTTTATTGCTTTTGTCTATTAAGTCCATCCGTCAAAGTATAGAGACCAAAGGGCTTTCAGCAGAAGTTTCCGACAACAGCGAATATGAAAAAGTACTGACAATTATTTAGGTATGCATCTTAGAGCCAACGGTTATAAAAACATTTTTTTCTCGTTTTGGAAGTTTGTCAGAGGAGTTCATGTTCAACTTGTATGTAGAAGTTGTAACGAATATAACTGCAGGTATTTTTATATGTCGTACCTTAATATGTACACAAATGAGTGTATTGGTTCTTTTTTCTCTGTGTCGAACACTTTTCCTACAAATTCGTAGCAGAATTTACTACCTGATGTTTTCTGCACCACTATGTAGGCAACTCCTGTCGGTATAGACTAACCATTTTGCGTCCGCGTGTAACACATCGACACCTGGCTTGCTGTCCAGGGCAAATTAAACGTTACTGGCTTGCTCACGCCACATGTACGAGGGCTATTCGGAAAGTACGGGCCGATCGCTCGCAAAATGGAAACCACTGTGAAATTTTTTTTTTTTTTTTGCGGCATTTATCTACACCTTTCAGCTACTTCTCTACATTGCTGCCGCACCAACATACACTCTTGCTCATAAATTAGGGATAATTGCAGAATGTGGTGCCACACAACGTGGCACTACACAAAACTGGCGCTAATAGCATAGGCACATAGGAAACACACACGACACAGATCTGTAAGTCCATGGTATTGGTGACAAGTTGAGAAAACGGTCCAGAAACACATGTGCTACCAAACTCCACTGTTTCCTGCGCATGTACCCCGACACCAATGTGGGATATGATCACCATACACACGTACACAGGCCGCACAACGGGTTGGCATACTCTGGATCAGGTGGTCGAGCAGCTGCTGGGGTATAGCCTCCCATTCTTGCACCAGTGCCTGTCGGAGCTCCTGAAGTGTTCTAAGGGTTTGAAGACGTGCAGCGATACGTCGACCGAGAGCACCCCACACGTGCTCGATGGGGTTTAGGTCTGCAGAACAGGCAGTCCACTCCAGTCGCCTGATATCTTCTGTTTCAAGGTACTCCTCCACGATGGCAGCTCGGTGGGGCCGTGCGTTATCATCCATCAGGAGGAATGTGGGACCCACTGCACCCCTGAAAAGGCGGACATACTGGTGCAAAGACGTGCACCAATCATACTCCCACCCCACACCATCAAACCACAACCTCCATATAAGTGGTGGTGGTGGTGGTTAGTGTTTAACGTCCCGTCGACAACGAGGTCATTAGAGACGGAGCGCAAGCTCGGGTTAGGGAAGGATTGGGAAGGAAATCGGCCGTGCCCTTTCAAAGGAACCATCCCGGCATTTGCCTGAAACGATTTAGGGAAATCACGGAAAACCTAAATCAGGATGGCCGGAGACGGGATTGAACCGTCGTCCTCCCGAATGCGAGTCCAGTGTGCTAACCACTGCGCCACCTCGCTCGGTCCTCCATATAAGACCCTTTCAAGGACATTAAGGGGTCGTTATCTGGTTGCTGGTTCACGCCAGATGAAAACCCGGCTAGAATCACTGTTTAGACTATACTTGGACTCGTCCGTGAACATAACCTGGGACCACTGTTCCAAAGGCCATGTACTGTGTTCTTCACACCTGGCTTTACGGGCTCTCCTGTGACCAGGGGTCAGTGGAATACACCTTGCAGGTCTCTGGACGAATAAACCATGTCTGTTCAGTCGTCTGTAGACTGTGTGTCTGGAGACAACTGTTCCAGTGGCTGCGGTAAGGTCCCGAGCAAGGCTACCTGCAGTACTCCGAGGCCGCCTGCGGGCACTGATGGTGAGATATCGGTATTCTTGTAGTGTTATAAACTGTGGACGTCCCTTACTGTAGCGCCTGGAATCGTTGCCATAATCTTGAGATAACTCTTCGTGGCACACGGTGGGCCCGTGCTACGACCTGCTGTGTTTGACCAGCCTCCCGTCGGTATTCTACCTCTCACAACATCATCAATGCGTTCTTTGAGCCATTTTCAACACACAGTCACCATTAGCACATCTGAAAACGTTTGCACACTTACTCACTGGACCGTACTCTGACATGCACCAACATACCTCTACGTATGTGGACTGCTGCCGGCGCCACCGTGCGACGACTGCAGGTGAAATGCACCGCATGGTCATACCCCGAGGTAATTGAAACCCGGAAACCGCCCACGAAAGCGTTGTTTTATTATGTATCAGTATTATCTTTAATTTATGAACATAAGTGTAGACATTTATATGGCATTGTACTACCTTTCGAATACTCTCTCCATAGAAAGCACTGTGCTCTCCACCAATTCTCTACACTGGTATACAGCTCGTTGTCGGTGCAAAAATGTTGTCTTTGTAGCTGGCCGTTCATTCTGAACAGAGATGAAAATCAGGGGGAGCCAGTTACGGGCTGTATTCTGGTTGACCAAACACTTCCTATCGAAATCGCTGCAGGAGCATCTACATTGTCTCTGCAGAGTGCGCCTGAGTGTTGTCATGAAGAAGGAAACGCGTGACAGTTTTGTTATGGACTACATGGGTTCAGACGAAATCTTTCATCAGGCTCTCATACTTGGCGGCAGACACTATTTTCTAGGCATCTTCACGAGCTCGCTGTGCGCTCAGATTTGAAGAGAGCGACGTTGCGCGATCGACGCGCTTACTACAGACAGTGTCCAACACATCCGTGCAAAGCTTCATCGAATTTTCAATGTGGTTTCCATTTCGCACCCGATCGGACCTTACTTTCTGAATTCCCTCATACTTGGAGGTACTAACCAACCTAGCAACGTACTATTCCTAATAGCTGATTATTAGCCTGAAAATGGGGTAAATAGTACTTAATGTACTACTTAATGTAAGGTAGTGACATGAGTCTCGATAGAATGACGCCAAAGAGATAATCAGATTAAATCATGAAATACTATTTTTGGTGACTTTCGCTTCTGCTGCCCCAACTGAACTTCTTTTCCATCTTCAGGTGAATGATAGATTGTTTCTTACCTGTAGATCTTCTTGGCTCCCTGGCCGTGGTTGCATTTGACATCCCATCTACAGCAGATTTTCGAGCCAGAAAATATCGCACAATAACGAACAGAGTAAGGCGGAAAAGACGTAACAGAGAGGCAGGGAAACAGCCCTGAGAGAAAGATGGGAGATATTGTCGACCATGGGTGAAACGAAGTTTGAATGCAAAGGGCAGCATGTGGGGCAACTCTAATCCAAGTAACATCTGCGTACTGTGTGCAGCTAGTTTGCAGGGCAGAAAGCGTGCGCGTTTAATTTCGGCAATCGCAGTAGTCATGTCCATCATCTCGGGACCTGACCGGATTCTTGGTAAGACGGCGTTAAACTTCCGTTCAGATTCGTATGAGCGGTCTAAAAACCAAACATCATCGACGAGAGCCGGCATCAGAGAGGAGCTGGAAAGCATGTCTCTGTTAGTTTTGTTGCTTTGGTGGTTTGTCTCCACTACAAAAAGTAGTTTCTGCAGCCAACCTTATTTTCTATTAGTAACAGCTCTTTGTCTTCCGCTCAAAGTGCATACTGCTTCCACATCAAACCGCGGAAATGCGATTGGGATCACTTTGATAAAGACTGTGCGAAGCAAGCTCACCATTCTGCATCTCATGGAGGACCTTCCGATAACCAGTCTTCTGCATGCAGTTCAGTTTCAGGCTTACACCGCGGTCGTCCCCTGCCCAGGTGCCCACAGTGCAGTCCCACTTTCTTCGGACGTCGCCGCCGTCTGCTGCAGCTGCACACATCCTCCTGCCCCGCAGCGCGTGCATAAGTATGTTTACTTTGTCTTGCCTCAGCTAGATACTTTCATGGAGCAAAAACAAAAAAATGTGGATCACACTCGCTAGTTTCGATCACCTGTTTACGTTTCAGATGGAGACAGGGAGTTTCCGTGTCTCTCAGTAACTACGCTCATATTGGGTCTCCCCAATTGCTTCCAGCCCATCAGCACCTGATGGGCCACAGCCGACAGTGCATATCCTTCGGTGGTCATTGTGAAGTGACGAGCTGCTACAAGAACATCGACAGAAAGTTAACATTTTACGTCGTTGCTTCAGGATGCTTCAAGATGTTTCTGGGCTGGAGGCTTTTCTAACCATGTAGCTTCTGCTTGGCAATTCTTTCGCAAGTTCCTCAATTCCCGTCACGCTTCGCGACACGTCCACAGTCGAAATGGATCGTCTCAAAGCGTTATGCACATTGACACCTGTTACTACAATCATCCCCGTGCCTCTTTCGCTCATTCTAAATAAACGTGTAACGAAACGTGCTGCTCTTCTTTGGATCTATCAACCCTATCTGCTACAGATCCCAGGCTGATGAGCAGCATCCAGGTATTGGTCGAACGAGCGTCTTAGCTACTTCCTCTGATGATACACTACACTTCCTGAGGATTCTTCCAATGAATCTCGGTCTAGCGTCTGCCTTATACGCGATTAATTTAAGTGGTCATCCCGCTTCAAATCGCTACTTGCGCGTACTCCTAGACACTTTATGGAAGTACCTGCTTCCAGTGATTCGTCTACAATCTTGTAATCATACAGTAAAGCGTCTTTCTGTGTTTGTACTCGCAGTACGTTAGATTGGTTTATATTGGGGGTCAACTGCCGCCCCCTCCACCAAGCGTCAGTCCTCTGCAGGTCTTCCTGCATTTCTCTACAATTTTCTAGTGTCGTGACTTCTCTGTGTACAACAGCATCGTCCGTGAAAAGCTTTATGGAACTTCAGACGTTATCTACCAGATCAGTTATACAGTCATGGAAATAAGTATTCGTCCGCAGCTCGAGGTCGTGCGGTAGCGTTCTCGCTTCCCACGCCCGGGTTCCCGGGTTCGATTCCCGGCGGGGTCAGGGATTTTCTCTGCCTCGTGATGACTGGGTGTTGTGTGCTGTCCTTAGGTTAGTTAGGTTTAAGTAGTTCTAAGATTTAGGGGACTGATGACCATAGATGTTAAGTCCCATAGTGCTCAGAGCCAAATAAGTATTCATACAGTAGGTGGTGAGAAACTACGATGGTGTGTTGGGATAGTAAATCACCCTCAGCGCGGACACGAATAAGTACGATGATGTAGCGTCAGACAACAAAGTTCTTGGTAATGAAGCTTACCGTATGCCATGAATCTATTCTGGGAAAATAAAATATGTTGCACTCCGCACGGTCTACGACAGGGCAAAATGTATTCATACAGCGGACTACTTTCAACCAAACAAACGGCTGACGCAGCCCCGGAGTGCATGCCACACTTGTGTAGTCTTGTGGTGGTCGTGAAGCAACAGCACGTCGGACGTGGGTACCGTGGAACAGCAGAATGGGCCGCAAGGGGAAGGAAACGACCATTGAGGAACGAAACATCGTTGTCGCCCAGTATCTTCAACACAAGTCGTATGCCGAAATTGCGAACATCATAGGACGAATCCGAGCGACTGTGCAATCTACCATTAAGCGATATAAGGACAGACATGTAGTAATAAACAGTGAACGACACGGTCGTCCACAGAAGCTTACAACAAGAGAGACCAGAATGCTATTAAGAACCATCAAGAAAAACCCGAAAACTACAGCGTCGTCACTATCCGCATATGTACATGAGCACTTCCGAAAGCACATCACTCCAAAGGCAGTTAGTACCATTCTCAATCGTTCGGGCTATAGAGCCAGGGTCCCGAGACGAAAGCCCTACATCAGCAAAAAGAACAGGAAGTGGCGGATGGAATTCGCGAAACAGCATGTATCCAAGACAGCAGACTTCTGGGGTACTGTATTGTTTAGTGATGGAAGCAAATTTAATATCGTGCAAAATGATGGTAGGATATTGGTCTGGAGAAAACCGAATACAGACCTCGACCGAAACAACATTCAACCCACGGTGAAGCACGGAGGTGGTGGAGTGATGGTATGGGGCTGTATGTCAGTCTGCGGTGTCGGAAAATTAATGTTTCTGGAAGGTACCATGGACAGATTTGTGTATATGAACATTCTCAAACAGAACTTACAACAGAGTGTTGACGCTTTGGGTCTTCCTAAAAATTATTACTTCCAACAGGACAATGATCCCAAACACACGGCGCAAATTGTCCGGCTGTGGTTGCTCTACAACACTCCACACACTCTTAAAACACCAGCTCAGAGTCCGCACCAGAATCCCATCGACACTTGTGGAGTGAGATTGAAACACGAGAAGAGAAAACATGACGTCCGTAGTAAGGCCTCTTTGAAAGAGAATGGGAAGGTATCACGTCGGAAACTACAAGAAAATTGGTCCATTCCATGCCACGGAGGTTGCGAGAAGCAATACATAGGAAGGGTATGCAAACGAAGTATGAAACATGTTCTGACTTTGTTAGAAGTGACATTTTCTGCTGGTGCATAAATACTTAATTCCCAGCGCAGTAGAGAACTTGGCAGACGTTTTTGTATTTTGTTTTGTAAAGGCTTGTTCATTCTCGTTCTATATACCAGCATAGCTGCATTAGTGACTGGCCAATGTGTACAGTGTATATCCAATTAGTGTTTTTGGTTTCGTATTGTCAATAAAGGCAGTTTACTTTTCCGCGCTCTAGTGTATGAATACTTATTTCCATTACTGTACATATTGCGAGAAGGGGCGGTACTATAACACTCCATTGGCGCACTCCCGAAGTTATTTTTACTCCTGAAGACTTTTCTGCGTTCAGAGTGACATGCTGTGTTCTGTGCAGTAGAAACACTTCGATCCAATTACGCAACTCGTCTGATACTTCACGCGCTCGTATTTTGTTCACCAGGCGGCAGTGCGGAATTGTGTCGAACACCTTCCTCAAGTTCAGGAACACGGCATCTGCCTGGATGCCGGCATCAGCTGCTTTCTGGATCTTGTGGACGAACAGAGCGAGCTGTGTTTCACACGATCGTTGATATCGAAGCTCATTTTGATTCCTACAGAGGAGATCCTCAGTCTCCAGAAATGTCGTAATACGCGAGCGTAAAATTGTTTAAAGTTGTACAGCAAACCGACATCAGGGACACATGCCTGAGTCTGTTCGACGACGTTTCTTCTAATCGGGAATGACTTTCTTCCAATCACTAGGAACACTTCGCTCCTCTAAAGACCCACGGTACACTGTCACTCGAAGATCGGGAAATTCTTTCGCTTACTCTTCATGGAATTGTGCTGGTATGCCGTCAGATCCAGTAGCGTTGCCAGTGTAGAGCGATCTCAGTCTGTTTTCTGTCCCTTGCTCGCGTATTTCCATGTCTTTCATTTTATCATTCGTGAGTCTATTTAAAGGAGGATCTACAATGTGATCTTCCTCTGTCAAGCAGTTTTGGAAAACGTCGTTTATTATTTCGACTCTTCTGTGTCGTCCTCCGTTTCAGTGCCATTAACGCCACAGAGAGTCTGTTAAAACGGCTTCTATCTGTTCACTGATTTAGGGTAAGACAAGAACTTTTTACATTTTCTGTCAAATCGGTAGACAGGATTTTGCTTTTGAGTTCACTGAACGCTTCACATAGTCCTAATCATTCTACTTTTGGCTTCGATTAGTTTTTATTTGTCCGTGAGGTTCTGGCTACGTTTAAATTTGCAGTGGAGCTGTCTTCGCTTTCACCGCAGCCTTCTAACTTAGCTGTAATTAGGAATACAAGGCAAGGTAGCTTTTGAAATGTACTGCAGAAGAATACTGAAGATCTGATGGATAGATCGGATAACTGATAAAGAGGTACTGTACAAGGAAAGACATTTGTGGCACAACTTGATTCAAGAAGAGATGGGTTGATACGACAGATCATTACATATCATGGAAGAGATAAATTGGTAATGGACGAAGACTTGCATAGTATAACGCATCTCACCATTTCAATACACGAGAGTGAGTCAAATGAAAACCTTAAATTTGTAATAACAAATCGAAATTTCGCGCCTTTATCCTGTAAGTTGGTAAGCGTGCTACAAACAGCGTGTAGAATGGCCTGTAGGTGGCAGCGTAGTGCAGATGCACACATACCGTTGCAGTATCAGTATAAAGATGGCCGCCCCACTTGCGACTGGCACCAGAAAGAACAGCGCTCTGTTATACGGTTTTTGCGTAGTGACGTTGTGAAACCTACTGAAATTCATCGACGAATGCAGTACGGTGATGCATGTTTGTCACAGCAGCAAGTCTACGAATGGAGTAGGAATTTCGCAAATGGTGTGACTTCAGTGGAAGATGTTCCTTGTCCAGGTCAGGCACAACGAGTTGTGACTCCACAGAACTTTGAAGGAAAACCGCCGAGTGACACTGAATGACATTGCAGCATGTTTACAGATTACTCATGGGTCAGCACACCACATTGTGCATGATGTGCTCCAGTTCCACAAAGTCTCTGCAATATGGGTGCCACGGCAACTGTCTCCTGAAATGAGAGAACGACGTGTTGATGCCTGTGAAGAACTTCTTCGGCGCGTTGAACGAGAAGGTGATGGCTTCCTTGCAAGAATCGTTACTGGGGACCAAACCTGGGTTCACTTTCACCAACCGGAAATGAAGAGAGCGCGTAAGGAATGGCGCCATTCCTCATCACCAAAACCAAAGAAGTTTCGAACAGAACCATCAGCAGGGAAGCTTATGATGACTCTGTTTTGGGACGAAAAAGGCGTCATTTTGCAGCATTACATGCCTAGAGGGACCACTGTCACCAGCGCATCATACACAGATCTTCTGAAAAATCATCTGCGGCGTGCAATCCAATCAAAGCAACGTGGATTGCTGTCAGCAGGTGTCCTTTTGCAACATGACGATGGAAGGCCCCACACTGCCAGTACAACAGTTGCAACAATCACAGACCTACATTTTGGGTGTCTTCCTCATCCACCATACTCACCAGACCTTGCCCCAATTGATTTCCATATGTCTGGACCACTCTGAGACGCAATGGGAGGAAAGAAGTTCCGTTCTGATGAAGAGGAACGCCACGCGGTGCATGAGTGGTTGCGCGGACTACAAAAAAAAAAAAAAAAAAAAAAAAAAAAAAAAAAAAAAAAAAAAAAAAATTCTAAAGGAATTTATACACTTTGTAAGCTCTGGAGGACTTGCATTGAGCGTGGGGGAGATTATGTTGAAAAGTGATACAGCTTTGTACCACTTCTACACAATAGATAATATTAAAAAAATATTTAAGGTTTTCATTTGACTCACCCTCGTATTTATAATGTTTATTCAGCGGTCGGAAATTTAATCAAGACCGTAGTAAATTGCTTAGTTAAAGATGAAGAAGTAACATATGGGCGTATGAGAGAAAAATAAGAGCAGTGACCATGTCTCAATTACCAATCTCAAGCGTATTTCTCGAACTTTTGGTATAACTGCAGCACTGGCTGCCGTAAGTTGATAGATAACATAATGTCCGAATTATACACTCCTGGAAATGGAAAAAAGAACACATTGGCACCGGTGTGTCAGACCCACCATACTTGCTCCGGACACTGCGAGAGGGCTGTACAAGCAACGATCACACGCACGGCACAGAGGACACACCAGGAACCGCGGTGTTCGCCGTCGAATGGCGCTAGCTGCGCAGCATTTGTGCACCGCCGCCGTCAGTGTCAGCCAGTTTCTCGTGGCATACGGAGCTCCATCGCAGTCTTTAACACTGGTAGCATGCCGCGACAGCGTGGACGTGAACCGTATGTGCAGTTGACGGACTTTGAGCGAGGGCGTATAGTGGGCATGCGGGAGGCCGGGTGGACGTACCGCCGAATTGCTCAACACGTGGGGCGTGAGGTCTCCACAGTACATCGATGTTGTCGCCAGTGGTCGGCGGAAGGTGCACGTGCCCGTCGACCTGGGACCGGACCGCAGCGACGCACGGATGCACGCCAAGACCGTAGGATCCTACGCAGTGCCGTAGGGGACCGCACCGCCACTTCCCAGCAAATTAGGGACACTGTTGCTCCTGGGGTATCGGCGAGGACCATTCGCAACCGTCTCCATGAAGCTGGGCTACGGTCCCGCACACCGTTAGGCCGTCTTCCGCTCACGCCCCAACATCGTGCAGCCCGCCTCCAGTGGTGTCGCGACAGGCGTGAATGGAGGGACGAATGGAGACGTGTCGTCTTCAGCGATGAGAGTCGCTTCTGCCTTGGTGCCAATGATGGTCGTATGCGTGTTTGGCGCCGTGCAGGTGAGCGCCACAATCAAGACTGCATACGACCGAGGCACACAGGGCCAACACCCGGCATCATGGTGTGGGGAGCGATCTCCTACACTGGCCGTACACCACTGGTGATCGTCGAGGGGACACTGAATAGTGCACGGTACATTCAAACCGTCATCGAACCCATCGTTCTACCATTCCTAGACCGGCAAGGGAACTTGCTGTTCCAACAGGACAATGCACGTCCGCATGTATCCCGTGCCACCCAACGTGCTCCAGAAGGTGTAAGTCAACTACCCTGGCCAGCAAGATCTCCGGATCTGTCCCCCATTGAGCATGTTTGGGACTGGATGAAGCGTCGTCTCACGCGGTCTGCACGTCCAGCACGAACGCTGGTCCAACTGAGGCGCCAGGTGGAAATGGCATGGCAAGCCGTTCCACAGGACTACATCCAGCATCTCTACGATCGTCTCCATGGGAGAATAGCAGCCTGCATTGCTGCGAAAGGTGCATATACACTGTAATAGTGCCGACATTGTGCATGCTCTGTTGCCTGTGTCTATGTGCCTGTGGTTCTGTCAGTGTGATCATGTGATGTATCTGACCCCAGGAATGTGTCAATAAAGTTTCCCCTTCCTGGAACAATGAATTCACGGTGTTCTTATTTCAATTTCCAGGAGTGTATGTAAAAAATTTATGAGAAGCACTTGGAATTACAGTCACAGGGTATTAGAGAACAATTTCAATCCAACAATATTTCAGATTTTCTTTTCAATACCGTTTTTGTTAACTAGTGTCACTTCCGAATATTTCTCATGGAAGTTACCGAACCTTAAATCACTCGTTGTTTAGGTTAATTCCTGAGTATTAACACAAGCAAGTCCTTCATAATTTCTTAATACGTTATCTTCCGCCGAATTCTTTAATTAATACTTTTCTCTGATAGCTCTTCCACTTCTTACCTGCCGCCGACGTTTATCTCGCTTTGAATAGTTACAGTATTGAATACAGCTTTGTTTCACCCATGATTCTCTCTATCTCTCCTCGCGCCTCGTATGTTACGCCTACATCAGAGGTAGTCAACCGTTTTGATCTTCTACCCACTTTTGCATCTCTCATAATAGTAAAATTTTCTAGCCATCCGAGTTTTTCATTAACTGGTGATTTATGAAGTAGGAAAGTAACTTTACTTTATAAAATTTACAAAACAGAGTTACAGCAAGTTGAAACATATAACAATAGTTAGATGCCAAATACTTCTTGTGAAAATTTTATGAAAGCCTAATTAAAATGTTTTTAAAACCCCCACCTTCTACCGCCCAGCGTGAAGGCTGGAACGCCCGTTAGTGGGCGGTAGGGACCAGTGCTCTACATGATTACTCTGCACTTCACACTTAAATGTTTGGAAGAGGGTTCATAAAACCACTTGTAGACTTTATATCGACCGTTCTAACCCTCGAATAGCACGCTGTAAAAATGAGTACGTAAAACTTTTCTCTTATTTTATTATGTTGGTCATTTCTACCTTTATAGGCGGTAGTCGACAAAATTCTTGGCATTTAGAGGAAAAAGTTGGTGACTGAAATTTCGTGAAAAGATTTCAACGCAGCGAAAAACGCCATTCTTGTAACGCTTGTCACCAGTCTCGCTTATTATATCCGTAACACTGTCTCCTCTATTTTGCGATAACACGGAATGATCTGTCCTTCTTTGGACATTTTCCGTGTCCACACTCTCGAATCTGTGACTATTCACAACTTCTGAAAAACGCATGCTCACTCATCCAGAGAAACTTGAAATTGTCAAAACGACAATGCTCAGCGAATGTTCATCTCCCAAAGAATGTGGCACACGGTGCGCTTAAGTGGCCCCCGTACGTTCGATAATACTGTCAAACCGTCAATATATTGACCTTCTGTGAGGGCTTATTGATCTGCTGTTAGCGCTAGAAATATCGACGAGCACTATCAAAAATGGCTCTAAGCACTACGGGACTTTTAACATCTGAGGTCATCAGTCCCCAAGACTTAGAACTACTTAAACCTAACTACCCTAAGGACATCACACACATCCATGTCCGAGGCAGGATTCGAGCCTGCGACCGTAGCAGCAGCGCGGTTCCAGACTGAGCCGCCTAGAACCGCTCGGTCACAGCGGCAGGCGACGAGCAGTATCGATGACTGCAAAATTATATTCAGTGTTGCCAATAAGTACTGAGCGTGTGAGGTCGAAAATTGATGATACCACAATATTCGCTATTCAGATACTGACAAAGCATCTTGAACCATCCACACGAAGCTCGAGTGCACTGTTTATGTTTTCAGTTCGTCTTTGTGATATCATTACTCGGGTTCTATTTTCTAAGAAATATTTTAACACAAACCAGTTTTATTAGGTCTATGCAAGGCTAATGATTGTATTTATCATTTTAGGAAGGTCAATAGAAGATTCGATCTGGCATTGCTTTCTTTATTAGTTTGGAAACATAGTAGGCTTATTAGCTTGTTGGATTATACAGAAATGTAGAAAAAGACTTGTACTTAGAATAGTAGATCATATACAGGCTGAACCGGAACTCTACCGACAAACTTTTAGAGGTGGCTCAGGGTAACCTTCTGAGTATTTTGGTATAAGGGACCCACGATCTCCGGCCTTTGTATCTGTATTGTACTAAAAATAGTACACAACAGTGGAAATGTCGACCGCATGCACTGTGTGCCTTGCTTTCATTCGATCTCGATACTTGCTTTTGAGAACAGTTAAGTCCTTCTTAACTCGTTGCTCTCAAGTTTGCATTCAATTCTGCTCGATTGTTTCTACGGTTTTATTGTCCAGCAGCGTTAACAGTGATACACAATAGTACTATGGATTGGTTTTCTAACGACGAGTTGGCCGATATGCACGTCCTGTGCCGGTTTATTGAATGCAATGGAAGACGCTTTGCTGAGCTGTTCCAGCAGAGACAACAACCACATTGCAGTACTTTTACGTCTTAGGATTCTTGCATTACTTTGCTTTTTGCGTTGTACGTTTTAGTTATTGCATATTACATGCTTTTTTCACTATTTTGAAGATGTTTTCACAGAAACAAGGATGACTCCGGTAAAAAAAGAACCGAATAAATCATAACTACACCGTTACTCGGCATACGTGAACAACCTCTGAAAATTTGTCGGTGGAGTTCTGGTTAGAGGTCTGCGAAGTACATGTCAGCCTCAGCACATCACGAAAGGCAAAAGAATATCTTATGCCAAGTAGCTAAAATGTTATAGCAGGACAGATATAATTAATTCACAGGTTACAATAATAACTTTACTAATTGCGTTTACTGATATTACAGCACTAAACTTTAAGTATTCAAATGACATGCCTGTCACCAGAAACGTGAAAGTTACACTTAATCTCTGGTCGACTGAGATTGTCTATCTTATTAATGTACTTTTATTGTCTATATTATATCTTATCAACGTGAATGATTTGTCGTAAGATGCAGGGCTCATATGGAAGCAGCTTATGAAATCATTCGAATCCGTGGTTATGATTTTAGTCAGTCATATAAAATGCGACTATTCGGTCCTTCTTTCAGACATCTTCGAACCCATTTCCACTTTTTCGTTGTTTTCTTTTGTTTACCAGACATGGCTAATGCAACTGCCGCACACGCTTTTCTGCGGGTGTTCGACATAATACCTTGTAAAATCACATTGCCAGCTGGAAGTGTTACTGACGGTGTGGGAGTCGCTTCGATATACACTATCATATCAAAAGCAGCTGGATACTCGTATGTAACGCGGTCTTGTCTGCTAGATCCCATGAGGGGCGGACACATCAGTATAAAACGAATCAGGGAGTATCATGTTGTCAGTAGAGATGCAGTAACAGCGGAATGGGGTGGTCTGGAGAGCTCATTTTCTTCTTTCTAAAGCTGCCCAAGTGTGTGTTTGTGAAGTGGAAACACGAAGGAAGAACCACAACTAAACCAGTACCAGGTAGATCTTACGTGCGAGTAATCACGGAATGGGACTCCCAGCATTGCGGAGAGTGGTCGTTAACAAGTAGCGTGAAATCAGCGAATAGACTCAGTCGTGAGTTCCATATGGCTACCGTCGGTACAGCTCGCACGGTATGGGAGTGTTTTTCACGGCTAGGATTTGAATACATTTTACAGCATTACGTATTGCGTACAGAAGGGGAACCGTTTAAAGGTGATGACTGATCATAAAGCAACATCTCTGAGGCAATTGTTTGTGGAAATGGAATGGACTTCCTAGCCCAGAGTCTCGACCTGAACCCAATGGAACACTGTTGGAATGACCTCAATTTCCAAAATGACCCCGATGTCCAAAATCACCACCGTCTATGGTTTCTGCTGTTCAAGAAGAATGGGTTGCTATTCCTCCATAGACATTCAGACGCCTCGCTGAAAATGCCCCGGCAGAGTCCAAGTGTCATAAAGACAAAGGGGAAGGCAACCCTCATCAATGCACTACTGGCCATTAAAATTGCTACAACACGAAGTTGATGTGCTACAGACGCGAAATTAAACCGACAGGAAGAAGATGCTGTGCTATCCATATGATTAGCTTTTCAAAGCATTCACACAAGCTTGGTGCCGGTGGCGACACCTACAACGTGCTGACGTGAGGAAAGTTTCCAACCGATTTCTCAAACACAAACAGCAGTTGACCGGCGTTGCCTGGCGAAACGTTGTTGTCATGCCTCATGTAAGGAGGAGAAATGCGTACCATCACGTTTCCGACTTTGATAAAGGTCGGATTGTAGCCTATCACGATTGCGGTTTATCGTATCGCGACATTGCTGCTCGCGTTGTCCGAGATCCAATGACTGTTACCAGAATATCGAATCTGTGGGTTCAGGAAGGTAATACGGAACGCTGTGCTGGATCCCAATGGCATCTTATCCGCATGGCTGTAACGGATCGTGCAGCCACGTCTCGATCCCTGAGTCAACAGATGGGGACGTTTGCGAGACAACAACCATATGCACGAAAACAGTTCGACGACATTTGCAGCAGCATGGACTATCACCTCGGAGACCGTGGCTGCGGTTACCCTTGACGCTGCATCACAGACAGGAGCGCCTGCGATGGTGTACTCAACGACTAACCTGGGTGCACGAATGGCAAAACGTCATTTTTTCGGATTAATCCAGGTTCTGTTTACACCACCATGATGGTCTCATCCGTGTTTGGTGACACCGCGGTGAACGCACATTGGAAGCGTGTATTCGTCATCGCCATACTGGCGTATCACCCGGTGTGATGGTATGGGGTGCCATTGGTTACACGTCTCGGTCACCTCTTGTTCACATTGACGGCACTTTGAACAGTGGACGTTACATTTCAGATGTGTTACGACCAGTGGCTCTACCCTTCATTCGATCCCTGCGAAACCCTGCATTTCAGCAGGATAATGCACGACCGCATGTTGCAGGTCCTGTACGGGCCTTTCAGGATGCAGAAAATGTTCGACTGCTGCCCTGGCCAGCACATTCTCCAGATCTCTCACCAATTGAAAACGTCTGGTCAATGGTGGCCGAGCAACTGGCTCGTCACAGTACGCCAGGCACTATTCTTGATGAACTGTGGTATTATGTTGAGGCTGCATTGGCAGCTGTACCTGTACACGCCATCCAAGCTCTGTTTGAGTCAATGCCCAGGCGTATCAAGGCCTGATTTCTCAGGATCTATGCACCTAAATTGCGTGAAAATGTAATCACATGTCAGTTCTAGTATAATATATTTGTCCAATGAATACCCGCTTATCATCTGCATTTCTTATTTGTGTAGCAATTTTAATGGCCAGTAGTGTATCTGTTTATAGGTGAGATAGTGTACTGAAGGTTTGTCAAACTAGTATTGTCAGTCATAAATATTGAACATCTGCAGGGACGAACAGGATGGAATAGGTGGGAGAGTTGGTTGAAGCCAGGCTTCAGACTGAAGACCTCAGTGAAAATGGAAGGGTGCAGATACCGTGAGACACGGCGTTCCACCCCCAGGTGTTGCGGCCTTGACAAAGAGGAGTGCAGCAGGGAGACGCGATTACGGCAGCAGGGGTCAGCTGACACGGCAGGTAGGAGAGCGAGGCGAGGATTTTGTGCGCGGGCAGCGATGCGTCGCAAGGCACGCGGATCGCTTCCTGGCGGTGCCGGACCACACAGCGCCCACAGAGGCGGCCGTTGTTTCGGCTCGGCCGTGGCCGACAAAGCTGGAATGTGCGCCCTCACCTCCGAAGCAAACTGTGCGCCAACTGCCGCCGATGACGGGTGTTGCTATGCACACCAGTGGCCACAACAAGTGCGCACGACTGGTGTTCCTATACAGCGTGGACCCCAACTCCACCGACAAACTTTCGGAAGTGGTAGTATGGCCCAAAAAAAGAGTCTTGTAAGCATGGACTCTAAAGTTCTTACCTTAAGATTTAAAAATTGTGTGTGAAATCTTATGGCACTTAACTGCTAAGGTCATCAGTCCCTAAGCTTACACACTACTTAACCTAAATTATCCTAAGGACAAACACACACACACACCCATGCCCGAGGGAGGACTCGAACCTCCGCCGGGAGTTACCTTAAGATATATTAGCAATTGCTCGTCTTCGCCACTACTGTGAAACAATATGTTTTACAGAAAGCTCCTCGCTTCCCGTATTTTGAGACTTGGTAGTAATGACTAAACAAAAAAAATGCAGTAAACATGAGCTATAAAGTGAATACCTTAAGAACTGTGAACACTTGTTCACCCTCGCTACTGGCAGTCTTTTCCGGGGACCAAATGCACAAAGTATGAGCATACTTTTGAAACTGCGGAAAAGGGCGATAATAATAACCAAACGTAATAGTCGAGCTCATTGTAAAGATCTGTTCAAAATACTGAGAACTTAAACTGTATTTTGTTAGTCATTGAATAATCGCTCGTACACATCAGAAATAAAATTGATAATTACTACAAAAACAGCTCTGTCGACGAGCATGGAACAAGATCTAGACGGAACTCACATTTACCAAGAAAGAGCATAAAACTCAAAACAGCATCTACCACCAAGGCATAAACCTGTACAATAAATTACCAAAGCACATTAAAGAAATTGCTGAAACAAATTTACTTAAAAACGCAGTTGAAAAGTCCCTGTTACACAATACGTTCTATAAGTTGAGAAATTACTTACATAATAAAGAGAATGGGTTTTGGTAAAATATGTAACATAAATAAATAATAATAAAGATAACAAAGCATCCATCATTTCACATACACTTTCACACTGTATTATTTCCCTCTTCTTTTCTTTTCTGGAGAAACTTACTCCCAAAGCTTTGCAATGTAGCACCCTATCATCTTTGTGATCTCAACATCACACTCCTTACAGAGCAAAGCTGACTCGATTTTTCAGGCTGGCAAATGGGAAGGTGTCGTACACAAAATGCTCCTGACGTCAGCTGGTAGCGTGTGTAGTGTTGTTGAAACAATGTTCGTCTAGTGTACATAGTGTGTGCAATGACTGGGAATGAGGAATGAATGGACAGTGTGACACTAGCGTTTTATATTGTTAAGTAACTTAAAGGTAAAACGGTATTTTACACTGTGGTTAAACCGAATGACTTAGCACAGTTTCAAACAGATTGGCCTCATTTTCAGAAGGCTGGAGACACCAGTCTTCATATAGTCATCCTGATTCACATGTTCCGTAGTTTCCCTATATTATTTCCAGTAAATTTCGAATGGTTCTTATTAAAAGGCCAGGCCGACTACCTGTGCCATCCTTTCACATTATATCAGTAAGTATGTAAATCTCTGTATGTGCAAATCGGTTTGTTTTTGTTGTTCTTAAATTGTAGTACCAAGACTTGTCCAGTATCCTTGTGAAAGTGATCTACGACTGAATAAAACTACTACTACTACTACTGCTACTACCACTAGTTCTGTGAAACACATCTCTTCTGCTGAGCTAGTGCTTGTAGCTCTTCAGGTATGAATTTTAGAGCCTATGGTTACTGGAGATTTTTTCTTGTTTTGGTCCATACCTCCTCTTCCTAAAATTTGGAAAACAAAGAACCTCAAGTAGAACAGCTCGTATCACAGTATGGAAGATGAACAAGTGCCCATACCACTTAAGATTACTGGAGAGCTTTTCTTCTTTTGGTCCATACTAGCACCTCTGTAAGTTTGTCGATGGCGTTCTGGTTCACCCTTTATACTGGGTGAGGTAGCTGCAGCCCCTTTTACACGATCGGCTTTCATGTCACAACCGACCACTCGTGGCATGTGCGTCTCCTGCAGCGTCCCTGGCGTTTTTTCCTGTACCGAGTCTCTCCTGTCACAAGTGGTCGTTCTCATTTACACATACAAACGAAACAAATACCGTCCGGGCAAGCATTGAAGGCCCAACGGTACCGACCTGTCGGCGTGTCATCCTCACGCCTTAGGCGTCACCGGTTGCGGATACGGAGGGGCATGTGGCGAGCACACTACTCAGTTTTCGTGACCGATGTCGTTCCCTTCTCAACCAGGTGACTCCTCAATTGGCTGAGAGCACCTCACTTGCCAACAGCAGTCGGCAAACCCTGGCGGTGACCCATCCCACTGCTAGCCAAGCCCGAAACGCCTACATCTCTGATCTTTTCGTCTACACACTAAAGCCAAAATCACATGTCTTGTGAAAGCTGTCTGCTTTGCAGTTTGCCACCTGAAAACTGCGAAAGAGACATTATGAAGGATCACTTTACTTTTTTACGAAAAATCCGAAATATAGTAACAAAATGTTGTTGTTGTTGTTGTAGTCTTCAGTCCTGAGACTGGTTTGATGCAGCTCTCCATGCTACTCTATCCTGTGCAAGCTTCTTCATCTCCCAGTACTTACTGCAACCTACATCCTTAAGAATCTGCTTAGTGTATTCATCTCTGGGTCTCCCTCCAATGCTAAATTTGTGATTCCTTGATGCCTCAGAACATGTCCTACCAACCGGTCCCTCCTTCTTGTCAAGTTGTGCCACAAACTCCTCTTCTCCCCAATTCTATTCAATACATTACTTAACGTGGTCTACCCATCTAATCTTCAGCATTCTTCTGTTGCATCAAATTTCGAAGGCTTCTATTCTCTTCTTATCGAAACTATTTATCGTCCACGTTTCACTTCCGTACATGGCTACACTCCATACAACTACCTTCAGAAACGACTTCCTGACAGTTAAATATGTACTCGATGTCAACAAATTTCTCTTCTTCGGAAACGCTTTCCTTGCCATTGCCAGTCTACAGTTTATATCCTCTCTACTTCGACCATCATCAGTTATTTTGCTCCCCAAATAGCAAAACTCTTTTACTACTTTAAGTGTCTCATTTCCTAATCTAATTCCTTCAGCATCACCCGATTTAATTCGACTACATTCCATTATCCTCGTTTTGCTTCTGATGATGTTCATCTTATATCCTCCTTTCAAGACACTGTCCATTCTGTTCAGCTGCTCTTCCAGGTCCTTTGCTGTCTCTGACAGAATTACAATATTGGCAAACCTCAAAGTTTTTATTGCTTCTCCATTGATTTTAATTCCTACTCCAAATTTTTCTTTCGTTTCTTTTAGTGCTTGGTCAACATACAGACTGAATAACATCGAAGAGGCTACAACCCTGTCTCACTCCCTTCCCGACCACCGCTTCCCTTTCATGCCTCTCGACTCTTATAACTGCCATCTGGTTTCTGTACAAATTGTAAATAGCCTTTCGCTCCATGTATTTTACGCCTGCCACCTTTAGAATTTGAAAGAGAGTATTCAGTAAGAACAAGTAATGATCATGACCAAAGCAAAATTCGTAATTGATGTTCTGGACAAAGGTCGCCTGTTAAATTGAGTACTGAAAGAAAAGGAAAAGTGTTGTCGAAACATTTTAAAACATCAGCATTTACTTTCTCGAGCAACTCTATCCTTGCAGACACATCAAACAATATTTAGAAGGTAAAAAACAGGTTTTTTTACTGTATCCATTTTTATATTCTTTTCTCTGTAAGTGCAGAAAAAGGTAAGATGAATATTTTCTCATAAACCTGATCTGACATTTTTCAGTGTTGAAAAAATTTTCATTAAAAATCGTTTATCTACAGTACTCTGCAAAACTTGAGGATGAAATACGTAAACCAATCTAAAACATTAAAACTCGGTGGAAATGAATGAAAGAGGGGGAGTTTGTAGCCAGAGGTCTCCTAGTCGTGCACAGAATGTTGGACATCAATGTATGGCATGAGGCCACCAAGGTTACAGCTTCAAATCGAGCCAGCCCCGCAACGCGAGTCACTTGAATAAACGGGAAAAAACAATATATCAGCGAGCAATTGCGGTGCGCTGTGGTGATGTTCTTCATTACGACAAGGCCCGGAGACAAAATCTGGATGACTTGACACGGGAAGAATCATCGGGAAACTGGAAGAAGAACGAAATGTGACGAGTGTATCCCAGGAGTTTGGTATTGCTCACAACATTGTTTCAAGTGTATAAGTAGCGTTCAAAACCTCTGAAACTGGTGCCAGAAGGGGAGGAGGTGGTTGACCACTGTCAACTGCGTTGTGCAACGGGGAAGAAGGGACCCATGTCCAACAGCAGATACAATTGGAACCGCATTTAACAGGACTGCGAGCCACGCTGTCTCAAGCTCCACAGTGGCTCGGAGACAGCATGGAGATGATGTCTTTGCCCGACGACCAGTACATCGTATTCCATTGACACCCGCACGTCGAGAACACTGTTTACGAGGATGCCAAGAACATAGGGAATGGGACAACGAGGAGTGGAGTCGGGGGCTATTCTCGGATGAGAGCAGTTTCAATCTGATTAGGAATTCTGGACGTAGCCCCAAATGGTAGGAGCTGGGAACAGTTAACGGATCCAGGAACAGTATAGAACATGATCGTTTTGGTGGTCCAGGAGTTGTGAAAATGCATAATGTTGCTCCGATGTACTGAACTCCGAATCTTCAAATGGTTCATATGGCTCTGAGCACTATGGGACTTGACATCTGAGGTCATCAGTCCCCTAGAACTTAGAACTACTTAAACCTAACTAACCTAAGGACATCACACACATCCATGCCCGAGGCAGGATTCGAACCTGCGACCGTAGCGGTCGCGCGGTTCTAGACTGAAGCGCCTAGAACCGCTCGGACACAGTGGCCGGCGAACTCCAAATCTGAAACGGTTGTCGTGATACTCTACTCCTTCACCATCTGCGTATTTCAGGGGTGATTGAGCCATGACTTTATTTTTGTGGATGACTATGCGCGATGCAGTTGGAGGAGCCCTCGGAACGAAACAATGTTCTGAAACTGGACTGGTCTGCCCGATCCCCCGACTTAAATTCCGTAGAGCATATGTAAGATGCATTGAGGACATCCACACGAATCGAAGACTGTTCAGCAGTTGTCATCCGCGCTGGTGGGGGAATAGAACAGCAGTTTGTAATCACCATAAATCACGGTGACTTCTAATTATTTCTTTGAAGAAGGGAGACATTTCCGTTCTTCTCACTGTCTCTCTCTTTCAGTTATCTTCTGTACGATACTGTAGCGGTCCACGCCGGCCGCTATGGCCGCGCGGTTCTAGGCGCTTCAGTCCGGAACTGCGCCGCTGCTACGGTCGCAGTTTCGGATCCTGCCTCGGGCATGGATGTGTGTGATGTCCTTAGGTTAGTCAGGTTTAAGTAGTTCTAAGTCTAGGGGACTGATGACCTCCGATGTTTAGTCCCATAGTGCTCAGAGCCATTTTGAAGATTTTTTCCTTCGGTCCAAGTTTCATAGAGCTGTGTTACGAGGCAGTTTTGTACACCAGTGCATTTATGTTCTTGTTTGCGGATAGCACAGGCTTGTCTTTGTCCAGGTATCTTAAAAGGTAAATATCCCTTTGCTTTCAGATATTTGGCTCTGGAGTACGAAAAATGCCATTCCATCGAGTAACCTTTGCAATGTGACACGAAAACAAAACAGACGACACAACAAATATTATGAAGAAAAAAGCACAAATTCCATTACTATAAGAGGACAGTGTTCGCAGACACCGTTGTTTTTCTGGATGCGGAATCTGCAGCGTACACAAGACTTTAGAACACATTCGGGACTATCAATTGAGCACCTACGTCACTGATCCACTCGCGGCTTGGTTAGCCGGTGATTTACATGCAAGCAGTAGACGCGCTCCCACGAGTTATCGATTTTGGGCAGAAAGTCACTCGTTTAAAAAAAAAATTTCAGAACGAGCAAATATAACGAGGAGCGATTTTCACTAAGCTATAATGAGGAATGAGACATATTTTCCGATGCACTCAAATAACTTTAACGTGTATAGCTGCCGAATTGTGACAGCAACTTTATTTTTAATGAAATTAACACTTCTCTTCCTCACCGGATGAAACTTCGAAGAGGGCTTAAACGAGACAACGTATGTGGAAACTGATCAAACAACAAGAAGAAAACAGTGCCGCAAGTCACCTTCGCGCCGTCAGGAGAAGGGATGCCACAAACGTCTGCCCTACTGCAGGGAAGTGTTGTCGTATCGTGAGGACAGAGTACTGGGAAACACATGTTCCTTGCTCGGTACTCTAGTTAGGTAATCGATTTTAGAATCATAAGAAGGAACAAGCACTACACAAAGCCATAAGCAGTTTCATGTATTTTCTGCTGTTTTCTTGTTGTGAGGAATCAGATTGTGTTCTGTGCAGAATTTGTAAATATTTGATTTCCACGCATTTAAGTGCTGTACAACACATTATAAGGGAAAATAGGAAAAAAAAGAACGCGACGCACCACGAGGGAATTATCTGAGTGGGACGGAAATCGTTGTGATGTACATGTACAGACAAACAAAGGATTGCAATCTCAGAAAATTTGGGTGATTTATTCAAGAGAAAGAGCTTCGATAATTGGGGAAGTCAGTAACTCGTTGGTCCACCTGTGGTACTTGTGTAAACAGTTATTCGGCTTGGCATTGATTGTTAAAGTTGTTGGATGTCCTCCTGAGGCATATCGTGCCAAATTCTGTCCAATTTGCGCTTCAGATTGTCAAAATCCCAAGACGGGTGGAGGGCCCAGCCCATAATGCTCCAGGCGTTTTCAGCTTGGGACAGATCCGGCGACCTTGCTCGCTAAGGCAAGTTCTGGCAGGCACGACGACAAGTGCGTGGAAAATCGCTGAAGCACCGCTGTGCTGTAAGGGTGCTGCGGGTGACAACGGAAAGGGATCCAGCTATGAAAAGAAGTGACACTCCAGACCATTATTCCTGATTGTCGGGCCAGACGGCGGGTGAGATTCAGGTTGGTATCGCGCTGGTGTCCAGGGTGTCTCCAGACACGTGTTCGGCATGTAATCTCGGCGGTGTAGCCGAGCGGTCTAGGCCGCCTTGTCACGGTCCGCGCGGCTGTCCCCGTCGTTGGTTCGAGGCCTCCCTCGGGCATGGGTACGTGTGTGTGTCGTCCTTAGCGTAAGTTAGTTTAAGTTAAATTAAGTAGTGTGCAGGCTTCGGAACAGATGACCTCAACAATTTGGTCCCATAAGACATTGCCACAAATTTCAAAATTTGTAATCCCGTTGACTGGAGTAGAATTGTCTTCAGTGATGAGTCCTGTTTCGAACTAAACCCCGATGACCAGTAGAGACGTGTCTGGAGACGCCTCGAACGGCACCGGGATACCAAACTGACCATCACCCACCGTACAGTCGACAACCAGGACAGGTCATTTATTCTCACAGCAGGAGCGCTTTCGTCATCCGCGACAACCCTTACAGCACAGCAGTGCGTCGACGATATTCTACACGCCGTTTTGTTGTCCTTAGTGGCAAGCAATCCCGGGCTTGCATTTCAGCAAGATAAGGCCGCCCGCACACGACGAGAATTTCTATGCTTGGCTTCGTTCTTGCCATACCCTGCCGTGATCAGCGAGGTCTCCGGATCTGTCCCCAGTTGACAACGTTTGGCCCTCCAACCAGCTAGGGATTTAGAGGATCTAACTCGCTAATTGGACATAATCCGGCACGATACTCCTCAGGAGAACATCCCACAAACCCTATCAGTCAATGCAAAGCTGAATAACTGATTGCATAAGGACCAACGCGTCAATGACTTGCCCGGTTTGTGAGGCTCCTAATCTTGAATAAATCACCCATTTTTTTCTGAAATAATTAACTTTTGCGGTGCATCGTTTTTTTAAGTCTTAGAGTGTATTTTAAAACTATTTGGAAGATATTGTGATTGCTTCAGTTAGAGAAACTCCGTCAGAACAGGCCTTGGAAGGCCCAGCAGTACCTACCGACCGCTGTGTCATACTCAGCTGAATAGTATCGTTGAATGCGGATATGGAGGGGTTTGGGGTCAGCACTCCGTTCTCCTAGCCGTTGTTCACACAAGTTGCTCCTCCACTGGCACTACAAATCAGAGTACACCCCAATATGTCAACAGCATATGGCGACCCGGATGGTCAGTCATTCAAGTACAAACCACACCTGAAGATGCTTAACTTTGGTGATGTGACAGAAACCACCATATCCACAGCGGCAAGGTCGATGAATATCTAATTTTATGGTGAATAAAATTCTGTAAATGTTTAAAAACAGTTATGTAACAAAAATGGCTCTGAGCACTATGGGACTCAACTGCTGAGGTCATAAGTCCCCTAGAACTTAGAACTACTTAAACCTAACTAACCTAAGGACAACACACACATCCATGCCCGAGGCAGGATTCGAACCTGCGACCGTAGCGGTCGCGCGGTTCCAGACTGTAGCGCCAGAACCGCTTGGCCACCAGCGGCCGGCAGTTATGTAACGTGTAGATGGTTAAGCTATACTTCGTCACTCATACGTCATCTCATACGCTGAGGCAAAAAAGGTCTACATTGGAACATGTGATTTTTGCAAATGAATAGAGTTTCTGTAATATCTTTACAATTTTCTATGTCTCAAAAATGGAAATATGTGTTAGTTTCCAATAGCTTCTATTTCAAAATATATTTGAATTGTAACTGGTTTTTGATAACAGTTCTATTTACTTTGATTTCATTTAATGATTATTAGTCTGTAGTAGTGTGATAATGTAACAGACTATTAACTACGGTACTGTCAAGGCGTTATTTTCCAATAGCTTCTGTTTCAAAATGTATTTAAATTGTAACTGGTTTTTGACGACACTTATACTTACTTTCATTTCACTTACAGAATTTTTGTGTACAATAGAATAATAAGTAACAGATAGACTACGAAAGATGGTACTGACAAGATTTTCTCGACTGCAATATGTTAAATGGAATATATACTCCTAGGTTCCCGGGTTCCATGTTGTAACATGGAACATTTTTTCACATTTGTAAAAAATTTACTTTTCCAGAGCATCTTCTGTAATTTCAGAAAAAAAACTGTTACTGAGCAGTGCCACGATCATCGATAGTCGTATCACGCCTACATCTTTGATTAAGCAAGGCTTAAGTGGTCTGGGGCAGCGTGCAGAGGCGGTGGCTTTCGGTTGGCTCTTAGCGGACTTGGATGGAGGAGGATAATGTAGGTGTGAGCCCCTCCACGCTCGCACAAGCATGGTGACCAACTCAAAAGGTCTACTGTCACCTCTGCATTGTTAGTGTTTGGAATCGAGGAGATCGCAGGAGCGAGGAACTGCGGTGTTATCCGTACGTCTGGGTAGGGATACCCATTAATACAGGCGCATCTGTGTGATAGAAGTGGTCGAGAAAGTTCAGCAGAATCAAGCTTGAAAGAAGAGCGGTTTGAAAATGTAGTCATCCACTTGGGTGTTAAAAGGAATTCGTTAAATTTCGATTACACGATTGATCACATAAATCAAAAGGCTGTAAATCCAACTAAATACTTGAGATTACAATGACGAGTATCTCAAATTGAAACAACCATATAGATAATGTTGTGACGAAATCAAAGACTCTGATTAATTGGCAAAACACTTAGAAAATGCAACAAAGAGACTTTTTCCGCCCCCTTCTGGAGTATTTGTGTGAGGTGGAGGGTCCGCATCAGACAGGATTGACGGAAGACATCAGACATCGGAAAAGTCCAAAGAAGGACAAAATAGCGGAGAGAGAGCCACCCACATAACACGCAAATTGCGCTGGCAGAAGAAAAATTTGCCAAGGCAAGTGCCAAGGGAAAAAAAACCTCTGCGACAGTGTCAGGTTGGGTAGGAAGGGCAGTAGCGGTTTCTTGCTATCTGCGACAGATCGTGCAAGGTAAGGTTATGTTAGCGGTTGGGTATCATGCATCAGTACCATAGAAGCAATGCCAGATTGTCATGGAATGATCAGTCCTGTCGAGGAGGTGAGCGCTGCTCTGCTGGGCCGACGATGTCTCCTGGGCCAGCTGCTGCTGCTGCTGCTCCTGTAACATAGCCACGTCGTTGTAGGTTTGTCAGTTCGATGCTTCTGAAGGAACTGGCAGTGTGATATGTGTTGGGGGTTTGTTGTGAGTCGTGTATGGCTTCCCTGCGATTGCCAGTTCTCGTGGCAGAGGCTCAGCAGCCAAGCTAGTCAGTGGCTGAAGTGCAGGGGCTCGCCTCATTGTGTCGTTTGCGTAGTTACGAAGTTACCATAGATGGTCAGTCCCTAAGGAGCGTCTTTGGGCGCTTGTGTTTACATCTATGGTGTGGTCGTAGTTGCCCAGGTGTAGGATGTGAGGATTATTCGAGTGACTTGATTTCTTGTACGGTCGTGTGGCGAGTGTTTTGAATACCTCCTGGAGAGTCTCCAGTCGGTATTGTCGGTGAAGGTCCGCTGTCCGTGTGTATCGGGGAGCATTGCTTATGATACGTAATACCTTGTTCTGTATTTTCCGCAGGCGGTCCAGGTGTGTGGACGCTGCGTATCCCCGGACAGGAGCTGCGTATGTCATCAGCGGTCTAATCAGTGTCATGTATAATGTCCTAGACACCCTCCTATTCGGTGTACTGTTCCTGTTGAGCATAGGATAGAGTTGTTTGAGCTTCGCGTTTGCCCTGTTGGTCATGTATTGTATGTGGTACCCCCATGTAAGCTGCCGGTCCAGCCAAACACCGCGGTATCTGACTTTCGCAGTGAAGCGTATTGGGCTTGCATGTAGTGTTATTGGTCTGCAATTCTGATGTTTGCGCAGTAATTTCGGCCTGCGAGTGAACAGAACTGCCTCGCACTTGCCGACGTTTACTTTAATATGCCACTTCTCCAACCAAGGCTCGACAGTTCTGAGTGCTGTCTGTAGTCTGCTATTAATGTTTGATGGTTTCCAGCCATGCGCAAGGATGGCTGTGTCATCCGCGTAGATGGCAACCGTCGTGTTTTGTGTCGTTGGAATATCATTAATGTAGAGATTAAACAAGAGGGGCCCTAGGATGCTACCTTGGGGTACCCCTGCTTGGATAATATTGTGAAGATTGTTTACCCTGAATGTCAGTGTTGAAACTTCTGTTGGTGAGGTATGAGTGTGCGAGACATACGAGTCCGTCGGGGAACCCAGCGTCCGTGGGTTTGCGGATGAGGCCATTGTGCCAGAGACGATCGAAAGCTTTCTCGATGTCAAGGAACACTGACCCAGCTGCTTTGTTCGTGTTATAGCCGTGTGTTATGTACTCTACAACTCTCAGTAGTTGTTGTGTTGTCGAGTGGTGGTTCTTGAATCCGAGGAGGATGGAGGCAGACCTGGGTACGGCGTGTTTTGATGGTTTGGCTGTCGGGCGCCGGCAGTGGCGCGTCCAGGGACCGTTACTGAACCGAGGCGTGCAGGTAACGCCTTGGCTACTCGAAGAAGGCTACGTCGCTCTGGCTAGGGTTACTCGCACCTTCCCCGTGGGGTTTTCAGCCGTCTTCCGCCGTGACTTCTTACCGTCAGTTGTGTCTTCCTAGCACCTGTGTCCATTACGGCCGCTGCTTGGTTCTGTCCTGACTTGTGTCTGAACATCGCCACAGTATTTAATTATTTTAAATAAACTGGAAGCGGAATTGATCAATTAACTTTTTTAATGGTGACCGGTTTCGATCTTTTTATCAGATCATCTTCGGACCATGAATGTCTGGCGGAGGCGGTGGCACATGGCAATCCCCTTGTTTGTGGCTGGTGGTGTACTGCTCTGACTTCTCTTATTGAAAGGTCTCTATTGGAGCCCTTTCATGTTAATTTCTTAAATCTGTTGTCATTTACGGCATATTCCACTTCTAAATTAACTGTGGTGTTTCTGACTCCATATGGGAGGAGGCTGAGCAGTGGAACGTGTTACTTTTACACATAAACAAGAACGATCTGTCACACTACTACACTTTAAAACACAGTTTATATGTAATTCATGTCACACAGTCTCATACAGAACCTACATCCGCTTTATTTTATATACTGGATATGATAAGATACTGTCATCCCCCTTCCCTTCTGAGTGAAAGGATGAATGAGCAAATGTATTTCTAGTTGCATGCTTGATGGTAGCAGACAAGCCTGTCTGCTAGAGAACAGTAGGACCAACGTCGGAACAGGTAGTTACGATTTCTAAAAGCAAAGAGGTTTCTATTCTTAGTATGGTCCTGTTCGTCCCTTGTCATGTTGGTATAGGAAGCTGCCCCTCTGACCACTTCCGTTTGTATCTGTGAAGCACCCTCGGTAGGAGCGCACGACAGTCTGTCAGCGGCGAGTGTCTGAAGTGGTAAGATCTCGGGCTAAGCGCTTCTCTGCTATGTCTGTAAGACAATGGATTTCTTAAGTTCAGCCTAACTGAAAATTTAATCACCTTTATTTCAGGTTTAAATCTAAAATATCTAATGTTATCTTAAATTGCAACACAGTGTAATTCGAGTGTGAGGTTCAGAATATCTTCCGGTAGTTGCTTTGTCACTACTTTGTGAGTAAAGTGGAACCACGTGTTGATGATCCGTAACTCTAAGATCATCAATCTTAAATGCGAATGTGCGTGAGATTATAACGTCTCGTCTTAACAATATTTTTCAATGTAGCAACTTTTCTTTATGTTCAACCCACGTGGGGTGTACTTTGTGAGACCAGTACCACGTGCTTATACAATTGTTTGACCCATCAGGTTAATAGTAAGACGATAGTAACCAGTTCGAGGTTTTTCTTTTGTAAATTGCGTTTCGATGTAATTTAATTTAATCATCAAAATTATTGTGGAGTTACACTCTTTGTGTAAACCAAGTTGACCACGTGAAGCATGTGGTGCAAGCATCAAAGCAGCCTTCAGCTATTCTTTTCGGTAAGATTTGACAGAGAGTTAGTATGAATTTAGTATACCAGTGTGTGGTAATTTCATGACGGACAGGATTGCGCTACGAACGTAACTTCTTTGGGTGAAAATAGAATCGGTTGGTTGTGGTTAATTTCCTCTTGCATATGTTTCAACGTTCTTCGTGTGTTATTTTATGAATGCAGTGTTGTGTGCAAGCTGCAAATCTTGGCTCCATATTTGATGTGTTCTGTAAGATTAGAAACTCACATTTTCACAATCCTAAATAAGGCACCAATTTAGTTATGAATCAAGTTTAATATGCTGAAATTTTAACTGAACAATGATCAATGATAAAATAAATGTCCAAATATAAACTGATTTATTTCTTTTTATTTAAATTCTCTTTATATATATATATCACCGGTTGTCATAAGATGACTATTAAAAGATTATAATTAATGTTAGTCTGCTTGGGAATTTGGTAAGCTACACTGGATACCTGGTGAAACAGTTGGTCAGTAATGCAAGGTTAACTTCCCCAGATAGCTCACAGCTTTTAACCCGCTTTTATTGTCTTGAATATCAGCACCCCTTTCAGAACAACTTAATGCAACAACATTACATTATTTTATGATGATGACCACTTCTCCCTACACATGTGACTCTAAAAAATATTTTCACACACTGAGGGGAAAGTTGCTGATTGAAATTTATGAGAAGATCCTACCGCAGCGAAAAGCTTTGTTTTAACGTCTGCCACCCCAATTCGCGTGTTATATGGGTGGCACTCGCTCCGCTATTTTGCGATGAACCAAAACGAGCTGTCCTTCTTTGGACTTTTCCGATGTCTTCCGTCAATCCTGTCTGATGCGGACCCCCCACCTCACAGAAATACTCCAGGAGGAGGCGGAAAAAAGTCTCTCTGTTGCATTTTCTATGTGTTTTGCCAATTAATCAGAGTCTTTGATTTGATTTCGTCACAACATTATCTATATGGTTGTTTCAATTTGAGATACTCGTAATAGTAATCCCCAAGTATTTAGTTGGATTTACAGCCTTTTGATTTATGTGATCAATCGTGTAACCGAAATTTAACGGATTCCTTTTAAACACCCATGTGGATGACTTTACATTTTTCGTTATTTAGATTCAACTGCCACATTTTACACCATAAAGATATCTTGTTTAAATTATTTTGCAATTCGGTTTGATCATCTGATGACTTTACAAGACAGTAAGTGACAGTATCACTTGCAAAGAATCTAGGAGGTCTGCTCAGATAATCTCCTAAATCGTTTATGTACGAGGGTTATAACTTAAATAGTGGCAACTACTTATTCACAACCGATACAAAGTTTCATGTTTGCATCTGTTACTGTTCTTCAAAGTGCTCACCAGCTTTGTGTAGAAACCGTTGCCAGCGATGTGGAAGGCGTAGTATATCGTCAGCAGAGCCTGTTCTGTTGATGGTGCGAATGAAGCGGTGTACTGCCAGTCGAACGTCTGGAACAGTTCTGAGGCGATTGCCACGAAGTGGTTCCTTCATCTTCGGAATCAGATCAAAGTCATAGGACTTAAGTCGTATTACTGTTCTGTTTTGGAGCATCACCTGCGACCAGCTTTGCGAAAGAATCGGTAACACTTTCTGCGCAACCCACCCATCATTTTGCACGAAATACGCGGGCGCATACAGCGCAAGCTGGGGCTGCTCTGTTCGGTCGATGAGACTGCGAAGTACTGTACCATCCACCATACTCCCCAGACTTAAGTCCTTGTGACTTTGATTTGATTCCGAAGATGAAGGAACCACTTCGTGGCATTCGCTTCCAGAGATTCGACAGGCAGTAGACCGCTCCATTCGCACCATCAACAGAACAGGCTCTGCTAACGATATACTACGCCTTCTACATCGCTGGCAACGGCTTCTGCACAACGCTGGAGACTACTTTGAAGGACAGTAACAGGTGCAAACGTGTAACTCTTTTGTACTGGTTATGAATAAATAGTTGCCACTATTTAAGTTCCAACCCTCGTAGATCACGAACAACAGTGGACCTATAACACATCCTTGGGGAACGCCAGATATTACTTCTGTTTTACTCTATGCCTTCCCGTCAGTTACTACGAACTGTGACTTTTTTGACAGAAAATCACCAATCCAGTCGTACAACTAGTTGTGAGGAACAGTTTCAAAAGCGTTCTGGAAATCTAAAAGCTTGGAATCAGTTTGGTGTCCCATTTTGGTAGCACACATTACTTCGTTAGAATAAATAGCTAGTTGTGTTTCACAAGAACGCTACTTTCTGGATCCGTGTTGGCTGTTTGTCTATAAATCATCGTCTTCGAGGTGATTCATAACGTCCAAACAAAGTATACGTTCCAAAATATTACGTTAGCGATATGGGTCTGTAATTTAGCGAATTACTCCTATTTCTTTCTTGGGTATTGGTATGACTCGTGCAACTTTCCAGTCTTTAGGTATGAAGATTTCGACGAGCGAACGTTTGTATATGAGTGCTAAGCTGGGAGCTATTATGAAAGCATACGCTGAAAGGTACCTGAATGGTATACAGTCAGACCTTGCTTTTATTAAGTGCTTTGAGTTGCTTCCCTACGCTGAGGACCCCTTCTTCTAAGGTACTCATTTTGGCAGTTGTCCTTGCTTCGAAATCTGGAATTTACCTCGAATTCTTTGGTGAAGTAATTTGGAAAACTGTGTTTAGTAAATCTGCTTTAATAACACTGTCGTCAGTAACATCACCATTGTTATCCCACTGTAAAGGTATGGAGTGCGTCTTACAGTTGGCGTACTTTACATACGACCAGAATATCTTTGGTTTTCTGCCAGATTTAGAGGCAGAGATTCGTTGTGGAAACCATTAAAAGCATTCACATTGAAGTTTGCGCTAAATTTATGGCTTCTGTAAAACTTCGCCAATCTTGGAGATTTTTGTGTCCTTTTAAATTTGGGATCCTTTTTTTCGTTGGCTATGCTGCAGTGTTCTGATCTGTTTTGTGTACCCTGGGGGATCAGTACCATCTCTTATTAATTTGTTGCTACATCTGCATCTACATGGATACTCTACAAATCACATTTAAGTGCCTAGGCAGAGGGTTCATCGAACCACCTTCACAATTCTCTATTATTCCAATCTCGTATAGCGCGCGTACGAGCTCTGATGTCCCTTATTTTATCGTGGTAGTCGTTCCTCCCTGTGTAGGTCGGTGTCAACGAAATATTTTCGCATTCGGAGGAGAAAATTGGTGATTGGAATTTCGTGATAAGATTCCGTTGCAACGAAAAACGCCTTTCTTTTAATGATGTCCAGCCCAAATCCTAAACGCCTTTCTTTTAATGATGTCCAGCCCAAATCCTATATGTCTCTCAATTGTCATCGATACTGTTTCTTTAAATTTAAACCACACCTGGTCTACGTTAACGTAGTCTGTTTGGAAGGAGCTGAGATTATCTCTTAGGAAGGCGCCTAGCGTTTTTTTTATCTGCTTTTTTATAAATAGATGTACACTGGTGTACAAAATTAAAGCAACGAATAACTATTACCCCGTCTTGTGTCTAATTCACGATATAATCATACAAACTGTGAACAGATGTCCGTACCACCGTGTCCTGCACAGAATATGGCGCTCTCGTCATCGGACAATCACGCCAGCGATGACGTCAGGGCACAGAGAAACGGGATAGTATTTTCCGGGTAGTCCCACGTCCACAATCGCTGTGTACACAGTCATAGACGTTGCAGTATGGCACAGAGAAGACGCCTATCAGACTCTTTACAATAGAGGGCAATGGGAAGAGTGGATGGCTCTAAGCACTATGGGACTTAACACCTGAGGTCATCAGTCCCTTGGAAGAATGGAAGCAGGAAAGTTGTAAATTCATGTGGCCCGATGCCTTAATGTGAATCGTTCTGCTGTTTTCCGTATGCGGCGACAGAGATCGAAACTATCCCAAAGACGAGCGCGATACCGACTACATGCAACATCGGAAAGAGAGAACCGTTATTTGGCTGTAAGAATACGACGGTACCGCCTTAGTACTGCGCAGCAACTGGCATCTGACCTCGCAGTATCAACTGGTCGTGTCGTAGCGAGGCAAATGGTGTACAGAAGGCTTCGGCAGAGTAGCCTTTATGGTCTGAGACCTACTTTTTGTGTGCCTCTAACGCGTGTTCACAGAAGGAAACGTCTACAGTGGAGCTGTCAACATGCCACTTGGACGGGCGAACAGCGGGCCAAAGTTCTTTTCACAGATGAGTCTCGATTTGGTCTGGACAATGATTCTCGACGGATTTGCATCTGGAGGAAACATGGAACAAGATTTCGGGACCCAGACATGGTGGAAGGAGACTGATATCGAGGTTGATCCCAGGGCAGTGATTATGTTGACCACTCGAACACCTCTTCACGAAATTGTAAGGTTAAATCGGCAAGGTTGAACCGCTGTCAGGTATCGTGACGGGATCTTGGGACCCCATGTGCGGTCGTTCCGAGGTGCTGTGGGCCCAGACTTCGTATTGCTGGATGATAATGCTCGACCTCATAGAGCACACGTTGTTGAAGTTGGCTGGTTCAAATGGCTCTGAGCACTATGGGACTTAACCTCTGAGATCATCAGTCCCCTAGAACTTAGAACTACTTAAACCTAACTAACCTAAGGACATCACAAACATCCATGCTCGAGGCAGGATTCGAACCTGCGACGTAGCGGTCGCGCGGTTCCAGACTGAAGCGCCTAGAACCGCTCGGCCACACCGGCCGGCTGTTGAAGTTGTCTTGGAAGCAGAAGATGTTGTACGCATGACGTGGCGTGTTCGCTCTTTCGATTTCATTTCCATAGAGCACTTCTGAGATGCACTGGAGATGCGGGTTGCATCACGCCAGCATCCACCAACCACTCTCCAAGACTTCGCTGCAGGAAGAAGGGGAGTTATTGCCTCAACATGAGATTGATGACATCACTCACAGCATGCTCCGTCGTTTGTCAGGCCTATATAGCTGCCAGAGGTAGTCACGCCCGATACTGAGTGCATTAAACAAATGTCGGAATGTTTGTGTAAATCCGTAAAGTTCGAAAAAAACGAAGAAAATTTTTGTCTACCGTATGCATGTTGAGGTAGTTTACGTTCTGTATTCTTTACATTGCTTCTACTTTACTATCATCTGTTTGTACTGTTTTGTGGCAAAATAAACGCAGCTTTGCAAGATTCCGGTTTGTTGCTTTAATTTTATACATCAGCGTATTTTGTGTATGTTTTTGTTGGCTTTGGATATTACGGTATCCGCCATCGCTACAATAATGTAGTGGCTACTGATTCCTGTATCCGTCATGACGCTCCATATTTGCTCAGGATTATTTGATCTGAGTGAGAGAGAAATCTTGGGACCAACATGCGCTGGAAGCGCGTCGCCTTGGTCCTACAGGATGGCCCTTGCATAGCATCTACTCCTGTTTGATTGGAGAAGTGCGGGGCAGCGCCAGGTGGCTCAGGAGAGGCCTGCGAGAGAGGTGAGGGTCTGGGCGGAGGCAGCAGGCGAGCCGTGAGACGGGATTAGCGGCCCGCGGCTGTGGGGGGTCCGGCCACCCAGAGACCGGCAGGCGGCCGCGGGCGTGTCAAAGCGGCCGACAGCGCCGCGCTCCACCCGCCGCTACCTGCCGGCCTCACGCAAACTCCAGATGAATCAGGTGCTCAGCCAACACCCAAGTTTTCTCACCTGGAAACGTATCGTCCTGGGCAGTGTCCGAAAGGGTACAACTGGAGATCTCCGCAGATCTAACGTGAATCTATACTCTGCGAACCACTGCGAAGTGCGTGGCAGAGGGTACATCCTACTATATCAGTCATTAAGGTTTTTGCCGGTCCATTCACGTCTGGAGCGTGGTACAAGTGATTGTTAAAATCCTTCTCTGCATGCTGTAATTAATCTAATCTTATTCTCACGATCGCTGTGGGAGATATACGTAGGGAGTTGTAGCGTATTCCTAGAGTCATAACTGAAAGCCGGTTCTTGAAACTTTCTTACCAGACTTTCTCCGTACAGTTCTACAGATCGGAAAAATCGACCCGTTGGTTCTGAATAACCGGTATTTATCTGTATTCCTTTGGTCTCGGTTATAATGGCTTATTGTTTTATTTTTTATTGATCAACAGGTAGCCGGTCGGAGTGGCCGTGCGGTTCTGGGCGCTACAGTCTGGAACCGACCGACCGCTACGGTCGCAGGTTCGAATCCTGCCTCGGGCATGGATGTGTGTGATGTCCTTAGGTTAGTTACGTTTAATTAGTTCTAAGTTCTAGGCCACTGATGACCTCAGAAGTTAAGTCACATAGTGCTCAGAGCCATCAACAGGTAAAAAGCTATCAATTTTCCATAGCAGCAGTGCAAAAAGTTTTGGTATCTCATTAAAACTTTAAAAAAAAAAAGAGTAAAATTTTCTGTTTTGTAATATGTTATTATAGAAACTGGGAAACACGATAATCACTACTTTACTAATAATGCCTACCGATAGAAACTAGCAACAAACACAAGACGTAAGAATCGACGCAGCACTGCAAACATAATAATGTAGCTGTTGGCGCGTGGTGTAGCCTATGAGACGGTGTGCGTGCAGGTGCAGTGTCCAAAACTTGCCCCAGCCTGGTCATTACTGTTGTTTCTCGCTGTCTCCCTCGGACATTGGATGCACTGCAGAATGGCACCACCTCTAGTTCGAAGTAAAGTATATTAGAAAATGAGGTACCAGTGAAGTACACTGGTCCATTTGCTTTAAAAGATCAAAAACGGAGGAGGCATAACAATCTTGTAACATCACATAAAGGAAGAAAAAAATCCAGTGTTCCTTGGAAGAGAAGGTAAATTTGATTGCTATATACCTATATCTGTATGTTGAGCAAGCAGTGAAGTAAACAAAAGAAAAATTCGGAGTAGGTATTAAAATCCATGGAGACGAAGTAAAAACTTTGAGGTTTGCTGATGACATCGTAATTCTGTCAGAGACAGCAAAGAACTTGGAAGAGCAGTTGAATGGAATGGATAATGTCTTGAAAGGAGGGTATAAGATGAACATCAACAAAAGCAAAACGAGGATAATGGAATGTAGTCGAATTAAGTCGGGTGATGCTGAGGGAATTAGATTAGGAAATGAGACACTTAAAGTAGTAAAGGAGTTTTGCTGTTTGGGGAGCAAAATAACTGATGATGGTCGAAGTAGAGAGGATATAAAATGTAGACTGGCAATGGCAAGGAAAGCGTTTCTGAAGAAGAGAAATTTGTTAACATCGAGTACAGATTTAAGTGTCAGGAAATCGTTACTGAAAGTATTTGTATGGAGTGTAGCCATGTATGCAAGTGAAACATGGACGATAAATAGTTTAGACAATAAGAGAATAGAAGCTTTTCAAATGTAGTGCTACAGAAGAATGCTGAAGATTAGATGGGTAGATCACATAACTAATGAGGAAGTATTGAATAGGATTGGGGAGAAGAGAAGTTTGTGGCACAACTTGACTAGAAGAAGGGATCGGTTGGTAGGACATGTGTTGAGGCATCAAGGTTTCACCAATTTAGTATTGGAGGGCAGCGTGGAGGGTAAAAATCGTAGAGGGAGACCAAGAGATGAATACACTAAGCAGATTCAGAAGGATGTAGGTTGCAGTAGGTACTGGGAGATGAAGAAGCTTGCACAGGATAGAGTAGCATGGAGAGCTGCATCAAACCAGTCTCATGACTGAAGACCACAACAACAACAACAACATACCTATAGTTTTGTTGACACACTACAACTGAACCCTAATTTTTGGATTGCTTCAAGGTGAAGAACTGATACAATTCAAAAGTGAGGCTGCAGGAAAGACATCAACTTGCGCCCTTTCGGTCTTGCTGTCGCCACGCCCATTTACTTCACCTTCGCAATAATTCCTCGAGACAATGAGACCGATTTCTGCTATAGCCTCAACTTCATATCGATCGAAATCTTCTTCTCCTTCACCTTATTAGAATTTATCCATCTTCATGGGCGTCAACATTAAGCAAAAAAACAAAAAAAGGAAGGTTATCTCAAAAGCTGGTTGTTTTGAGTGGTCTTAACAGACAGATTAAACTGGCAACGAAAAGAACCGATGTAACCGAAAACCATTTGTTTCAGTGATAATCGCCATCGCTAAATAGTTCCCGTCGGTCTTCAAGAGCTTACCGCTTCACTTCCTTCAACGTCTCAGTGACACATTCCCGCGGGTCAAGCTAACCTATCACCATACGTGCTCTCCTTGTCTGTATACGTCTAAATGGTTCCAATGGTTCTCAGTACTATGGGACTTAACATTGAGGTCATCAGTCCCCTAGAACTTAGAACTACTTAAACCTAACTAACCCAAAGACATTACACACATCCACGCCCGAGGCAGGATTCGAACCTGCGACCGCAGCAGTCACGCGGTTCCGGACTGAAGTGCCTAGAACAGCTCGGCCACCGCGGCTGGCGGGAACAGTGGACCTTGGGATGTTTAGGAGTGTGGAAATCTCGCGTACAGACGTATGACACGGGTGACACCCAATCACTTGACCATGTTCGAAGTCCGTGAGTTCTGCGGATCGGAATGCCCCATTCTGCTCTCTTACGATGTCTAATGAATACTGAGGCCGCTGATATGGAGTACCTGGCAATAAGTGGCAGCACAATAAGCCCAATACTAACCATGTATGTTGTTGTGGTGTCCGAATACATTTAATCACATAGTATACATATATATATATATATATATATATATATATATATATATATATATATATATATATGTCTCCCCCCCCCCCAAAAAAAAAACCCCATGAAACATGGACCTTGCCGTCGGTGGGGAGGCTTACGTGTCTCAGAGATACAGATAGCCGTAACGTAGGTGTAACCACAACGGAGGGGTATCTGTTGAGAGGCCAGACAAACGTATCGTTCCTGTAGAGGGGAAGCAGACACAGATGCAGACAGGGAGGACTATGCTCAGCGACCATTATTAAAATTATCAAAGCGATGCAAGGACGTCTGACAAGTCCTACAAACGAGGAGAAAAGCGCTTACACACCCAGATCCACTATGTCATAGGCACAGGCTCGATCCGTTAGACAGGCTTTCAGCGCTCAAGAACACATTCTGTTGTGCTACCACTCTGTGTGGGACACTAGTACCAGGAAGAATAAGTCTATTGAGTCCCACTGAAACTATGACATGCTGATTGATGATGACTAGCCTGCTGCTTGCTTGCTGACTACGACAAATAGAGATGGGGCTCCTCCACGCTCGCACCAACTTGGTGACCAAAGCAAACTACTGTCACCTCCGTCAACATGTTAGTTATTTAATAGGTGGATCACAGGATACTGGGCTGTGATGTTTGTTATCCGTGCGGCTGGGTAAGACTAGGCATTAACACGGCCTATCAAGTGATAGACAGTGGACGAAAAGCGAATGAGGGTAGCAATTCGAAGAGCAGAGGGAAAAAAAGTGCCAAGGCTCATGCCGTGGGGAAAAAAACCTCTGCGACAGTGGGATGGGTAGTAAGATCAGTAGTGGCTAACTAGCTGCCATAGTTCATGCAAGGTTGGGTTTGTTAGTATGGGTATCATGCATCATTACCGTGGCAGGCGATGGCAATGTATCCGAGTTTGCTGCAGCCACTGCATTCCTGCAACAATCAGGATCGTTATATATTAGTGGGAGATCGGCCATAGATCATCTCACTGTGTGGGGGGTGTGTGGAGCTTGTCTGAATGTTGTGTACGGTACGGCTTCCCTGCGTGGTGCCAGTTATTCGGCAGTGTATTCCAGCTGGATATCCAGTAATGGTGGCTGATTAACAGGGGCTCACCTCTACCGTTGTGTTTGCGTGTACTTGACCACAGATGTTAGGTCCTTACAAGCTGACTCCGACAGTCAGCCGGCTTGATGCATACCAAGCTGTGGTCTGCCTCTTCTGCCCTAGGTCATCGCAGATGAGAAGGCTGGTGAGTGGTCAGCCCTCCTCCACTACAGGGGGTCGACACGGATGAGGGCTGGACAGCCCTCCTTCATTACTGGATCATCGTGGATGATATGCAAGCTGCCATCTTCGCACCAAACAGGTGTGCAGCCTCCTGGCCGACGCGTGAGTATCTGCCGCAGTCTTGGTCGATCATGGTGGCTGTCCAGGGCCTAGTCTTCGTGGCAACCAGCGTCTAGGACCATAGTCGGCAGTCTCCACCCGAGCACACGATGGGCTGTCTTCGAGAGCACTGAGATGATAGCTATACTGGGTCATCGCACAATGTCTGCCGACACCAGCACAGTACACGGACGTGGCAGTGACCTGTAGCCGCGACATCACGACTCGCTAACAGGCATCACCACTCCTTCGCAGCACGTGCGCTCGTCCCTCGTCCTCGAGTACAGGTCCGAAGACAATAACACCTTCGTAAACTCTGATCGACCAATGAATGTTGTTACAGACATTATGTATCACTGACGCCTCAGGACGTATACTGGGTCACCCACCCTCACACTACGCTCGGGTCCTGATCGTAACACTACCTCAGCATTCCGACGCCGCAACATGGGTTCCAGGGAGTGGGTGGTTCGCAGCAGAACTGACGTCACGATGTTGAGGTACTCCCGTGGTCAACAAAGGCCCTCCATCCGCCATCGATAGAACATGTTGGGACCATCCCTCTGTCCCAGAGCGAGTACACGGGATATCAAGGATCAGTTACAACACTTAAGGGCCAGTTGGTTGGGGAGAGGGTACAACGGCTTTACGACATCCTTCAAATGGTTCAAATGGCTCTGAGCACTATGGGACTTAACAGCTGTGGTCATCAGTCCCCTAGAACTTAGAACTACTTAAACCTGACTAACCTAAGGACATCACACACATCCATGCCCGAGGCAGGATTCGAACCCGCGACCGTAGCAGTCGCGCGGTTCCGGACTGCGCGCCTAGAACCGCGAGACCACCGCGGCCGGCTACGACATCCTTCCTAACCGAATAAGCGCATACATCCATGACAGAGGGGGTGCAACGTCATACAGGTAAACGGACTCTTACTGGCCATAGACACGGGTTCACAGGTGGATGCTGCGTTTCTTGACTTCCGCAAGGCGTTCAATATAGTTCCCCACAGTCGTTTAATGAACGAAGTAAGAGCATATGGACTATCAGACCAATTGTGTGATTGGATTGAAGAGTTCCTGGATATCAGAACGCAGCATGTCATTCTCAATGGAGAGAAGTTTTCCGAAGTAAGAGTGATTTCAAGTGTGCCGCAGGGGAGTGTCGTAGGACCGTTGCTATTCACAATATACATAAATGACCTTGTGGATAACATCGGAAGTTCACTGAGGCTTTTAGCGATGATGCTGTGGTATATCGAGAGGTTGTAACAATGGAAAATTGTACCGAAGTGCAATAGGATCTGCAACGAATTGACGCATGGTGCAGGGAATGGCAATTGATTCTCAGTGTAGACAAGGGTAATGTGCTGCGAAGACACAGAAAGGGAGATCCTTTATCATTTAGCTACAATATAGCAGGTCAGCAACTGGAAACAGTTAATTCCATAAATTATCTGGGAGTAGGCATTAGGAGTGATTTAAAATGGAATGATCATATAAAGCTGATCGTCGGTAAAGCAGATGCCAGACTGAGATTCACTGGAAGAATCCTAAGGAAATGCAATCCGAAAACAAAGGAAGTAGGTTACAGTACAGTTGTTCGCCCACTACTTGAATATTGATCAGAAGTGTGGGATCCGTACCAGATAGGGTTGATGGAAGAGATAGAGAAGATCCAACAGAGAGCAGCGCGCTTTGTTACAGGATCATCTAGTAATCGCGAAAGTGTTACGGAGATGATAGATAAACTCCAGTGGAAGACTCTACAGGAGAGACTCTCAGTAGCTCGGTACGGGCTTTTGTTGAAGTTTCGAGAACATACCTTCACCGAGGAATCAAGCAGTATATAGCTCCCTCCTACGTATATCTCGCGAAGAGACCATGAGGATAAAATCAGAGAGATTAGAGCCCACACAGAGGCATACCGACAATCTTTCTTTCCACGAACAATACGAGACTGGAATAGAAGGGAGAACCGATAGAGGTACTCAAAGTACCCTCCGCCACACACCGTCAGGTGGCTTGCGGAGTATGGATGTAGATGTAGATCTTTATAAATTTGACTCGATCCTTTAATCAGTGAAGTATCATCACATACCCACTCAACTCGTGGAGCTTCATTTCCTTTCCTCCTCATTTTTTTCAGGCAGTATAGTTTAAAAGCGGTGCTTACCAATATCACTTCTCTCCTGATCCACCAAAATGTTGTTACACCATTGAAGTCATCCGGCCCTTTTCTTAATCTTGCCATGTTACTGCTTGCAAATTGCGTCCTCTTTGTCAGGGCATATCTTGATTTCTTCAATAAACAGTTTTATATCAAAACCGGTTACATGTATGGCAGGCTGACGGCAGCTGTTGCTATTATGAAACGTCCCCTTTGAACAATTATACATGACTGTGCTTAACCTGACACACAATATTTTTTAGCGCAACGCAATCTGACTTTCAAAATTCCCTACAAAAGAATGGCCCTGACTAACATTAAACTATACCTTTCACAAATCACTTACCTCACAAAAATCTTCGCTGCTCAAGCTACTGCAATACAGCGAGTGCCACTACTGCCAGCTAAATAAAAGATTCAAACTATGGAAGGCACTAACTACTGATAGGGATAGTTAGCAAATGAAAGATATTAATAGAGAACAAACAATGTATTTACCTTGATATCATCATATATAAATATAGCAGTTCATGACAAATTTCAAAACTCCGCCATCTCTCTCCCCACATCCACCACTGCTGGCGGCTCACCTCCAACTGCGCAACGCTACGCGCTGTTCACAGCCAGCTGCCTAACACTACAATGGCGAGAATTACAACAATGCAAAGCAGCCACAGACTGCACACAGCACAGCCAGTGATTTTCATATTGAGCGCTACGTAACGTTGCCAATAAGAAAACATAAACAGCCTACTTACATAGAGAAAACATAAACAGCCTACTTACATAGCCCCCATGCTCCCCACAAAAAATTTTATAAATTTTTTTTTTGGGCAGTGGCCCATAATGATTTGATAAAATTTTTCATAATTACAATAACAAAGAAATCAAATGCACACACTTATTGATACAATGTTGGTCAAAATCTCAAATGTTCTCACAGTCCATAAAGACAGTCCTGATCGTTCATTACGGTAAAATAGTGGTGTTTTTCTCAAAGTCTGAGCAGTAAAAGAAAATGCACACGGAAGTAGTGGATTTCCATGCAGTCTTGAAGAAGTAGTTAAAACGTCCCCTTAGAAAAATTTATACAACTGTGCTTAACCTGACACACAATATTTTTAGCGCAACGCAATCTGACTTTCAAAATTTCCTACTAAAGAATGGCCCTGACAAACATTAAACTATACCTTTCACAAATCACTTACCTCACAAAAATCTTCGCTGCTCAAGCTACTGCAATACAGCGAGCGCCACTACTGCCAGCTAAATAAAAGATTCAAACTACTGAAGGCACTAACTACTGATAGGGATAGTTAGCAAATGAAAGATATTAATAGAGAACAAACAATGTATTTACCTTGATATCATCATATATAAATATATCAGTTCATGAAAAATTACAAAACTCCGCCATCTCTCTCCCCACATCCACCACTGCTGGCGGCTCACCTCCAACTGCGCAACGCTACGCGCTGTTCACATCCAGCTGCCGCTGCCCAACACTACAATGGCAGACAACAATGCAAACTAGCGACAGACTGCACACAGCACAGCCAGTGATTTTCATATTGAGCGCTACGTAACGTTGCCAATAAGAAAACATAAACAGCCTACTTACATAGCCCCCATGCTCCCCACAAAAATTTTTTACAAATGGTGTTGGGCACTGGCCAATACAGATTTGACAAAAATTTTTCACAATTACAGTAACAAAGATATAAAATGCACACACTTATTGATACAACGTTGGTCAAAAGCTCAAATTTTCTCACAGTCCCTAAAGACAGTCCTAATCGTACATAACAGGAGAATAGCAGTGTTTGTCTCAAAGTCTGAGCAGTAAAAGAAAATGCACACGGAAGTAGTGGATTTCCATGCAGTCTTGAAGAAGTAGTGTTGTCCTTCCAATGGAAAGACAGTGCTGACTCTCGACATGGTGACAGGTAATGGGCCACAACAGAGCAAACCCACTGCAGAGTCAGTCGAAGTTTTGATGAATATTGGTAGGTAGGTCATCACAGAGCAGACCCACTGTAGTCCTGGTAGGGATTACGATATTGGTGGGCCACCAGAGGCGCAGACCCACTGCAGTCCTTGTAGAAATAATGATATTGATGGATCATCAAAGATGTAGACCCACTGTAGTCCTTGTAGAGATAATGGTATTGGTGGGCCACCAGAGGTGCAGACCCACTGTAGTCCTTGTTGAGATGACCAGCAGCCATCTGTTGCGATTGTGCAGGTGCACATTCACCATCGAAGAGTCTTGCGGAGAATATAGCAAGTCCATAAACCACCACTTGTGCACTCACAAAGTTTTTGGAATTGTCCTTAGAACGAGCAATGCTGTTATCCAGTCCCTTGCTGAATCATTAACACACATGCAAACACTATCAGTCCCTACTTCTCACATATTGTCCATATACTATGACCAACAGAAACGTGTGCAGTGAAATGTAACTAACAAGTTAATAATATCATGAACTGGTGACAATTACAATTTTATAACAGAAGAATACAATAACAAAGGTACAAAATACATCATTAAAGAACATAACAATACAGATAACATTTGTAGTAAAACAGGCGTTACAAAAGAATAGAAATAGACATATACGTCAGTGTTACAAAAATAGTGACATAAGTACATACATAAAATAATGAGAATAGTTTTCGAAACATTAATTTCACACATGAACATTGAAACAGAACAGAATTGTAAACAACTTTACAAAGAAAATAACATATTATTAATGCAACTTATATTTGAGGATAACAGTATTCCTCCTCATAGTGAATATAGCTTAGTATTAGAAGAGAAAAAAAATTCTATGAAACAGTACACAGAGACAGGAAGAAAACAAATACTCAAGGGTACACAAACACATAGTGGGATAACACCAATAGGAAAGGACAGGGTTCGTTTTCAGTGTAACATTTGGTACTGCAGTCCAACCCAAAACTTCATATATCTTTCTTCTTATTTCATCCTTTGTTTCCGCCAAAAAAAATTCTAACTAAGCATGCTTTCTGTGTTTATATGTTCACACATCTCTTACCTCATTTTTATTTTCCATTATCTTATCTCATCATTTATTTCCAAGAAAATCCTACCTAAACCTGTTTTCTCAATGCATTTCTTCCAATTCATCGCAACTCATTCTCTTAGAGGCTACCCCCTCTTAAGCTAACTTAAATCTACTGAGCTCAGATGCTAAACTAAGGGACGAGGCAATGCAGCAGCACAAAACATGTAACACAAACAGCAATGACCAAAAAAATGCAGAGTGCAAAGCAAGCAGCAGTAAATCTAATTTACAGATAAAATGCAAAATTACAACTAATATGAGCCAATGTGCAGCAACATGAAAAATCAATGAGTAGTAAAATTGGCTTAGCACAGTAATGTAATGTGAAATTTAGTAGCACTATGCCTGGCAAACAGCAACAGCAAATGCAATAACTTATATCTAAACATGACATAGCTCAAGCAGAAAAAATATTACAGTAAAAACAACAATGGAGATAAGGGAAATGTATAATCACATCTTACTGTCTAAGTAATTAAAGTGGTGCACCACAAGAAGTTATTCTACCAAAAAGTTACCAATTACTTGAAAAGAAAATTATGAATGCAGTTACTAGTTCCTTCTTATTGTTCTTTCCTTTCCAAGTGCTCCTTTTTTAAAGAATGTGAATCATAAAATAATTATTTAATAGATCTGTTGACAGAAAGTGTTCACATTAGCAAATGCATTTTATTTTATAAAAGCAATGCTGCAACACAGCTGGAAAACAGATGTCAAATGAAATAAGCAATTACGCAAACCAAAGCATAAAAACATCATTCAATAGTCATGTGGCATTTCGTAAGTCAGTAGCTCTCAACTCTCGTAGAAAGACGCTTGTCGTAATCAGGTGTGCAGATGTACGAATATTTCCCATCAATTCATAAGCATTTCAGTAATTAGCACAAAGTGTGAGTAATCATATGTTTTCAAGTAACGAGGGTGTCGCATTAGCGATGAAAGGCACACCCTAATGGCTTGTTCTCCAGGTGTTTGACACGTCCCACGTCCCCTTTTTTTTTTCTACCTGTGCCGCTGAAAAGGGCTCGCAATAATGGCTTTTTCTCCAGGCGTCTGACACAGCTGGGTGCCCGCGACGCATTACGTGCAGGTGGTCACTTAACTTTCGTACGGAAATATTTACCGCTACAGTGACAGTCATATATACAAAATTTCACAGGTCGAGAATTTACTTTGCAAATGTGTAAAAACAAAATCCTATGAATATAACAGTGTCCAAAAAATGTTCAGTGGCATTTTGATACATTCACACATGATTCACACATGTCATAACTCTTAAAGTACGATTCTTGGTTTCCAACATCCTTTTTCACAAGTCAAGAGTCCCTACCCACTATTCATTGCTCCTTACCTTATTACACATATACGTATCCATCGACACTCGTCAATATTTCGTCATTATAAATATGAAGCATATTCAAATAACTCATATAGCCTCAGCCTATTAATCATAAACATACCTCAGCAGCATAATACACATCGTCGTCGTAAAAATAACATCATAACACCTCAGTCAAATCTCAAAATCGTCGTAGCTTCCTCCAATAATTAAAAAAATTCTCTGCTCATGTCAAAAGTGTCATCTGCCTCAAAAGTACTTTAAAAATCATGAATCCATACCAAATACATCATTCAAAGCTCTCATAGTATCACAATGGTTCCGAAAAAATATGAACAGTTTACAAAGTACAGACAAAATACAGTTTCATAAGTGTGAAGTTATCCAACTGTATAATTGCGTAAACATGTGTCACTGATGTAGTAAAATAAATGTTTGTCTCTCTCAGTTAAATAATCAGATAGCTGTGTAATTTGTGTGTTAGAGAAATATGGTACCGATGTGTAAAGTTGTATAAGCAAATACCATATTAGCTAGGGTTCCTTGTGGTTGCCACACACATGGTACACAAAGTAGGCGTGTACCCCCCTGAGGATTAATGTAATTATACCTTCAGGTGTTACAGGTTACATCAATGGAATGAAATGTATCACGGAAAACTTTCTTTGTAATTCAAAAATCTTTAAAAATAAATGTTTTAAGTACAAAATTAATCACTCAAATACGTGTACTGTAGCGCTAAATGTGTGTCTTGTTGCAACATAATCTGTGTGGAAGTGTCGTAGTTATCGTCCTCTGAAAGCTAAGTTCTGCAGAAGTCAATGTACTTACCTCATAATACACAAAAGTGAAATGCTTTGCGTATAAATGTCTTAGTTATTACGCTTATTGCCGTGATGAGGAAAGTACTGTGCTGTAACGTATTGTTGTGCTACGGAAAAGGCAGTCTCATTGTAGCTATACCACAAAAGTTACTACTAAAACATGTTTTTCTTTCCAGAAGAATTCAGAAAACTGTGCAGATATAAAACAGATACACCGCAAAAGCAACATTGTAAATTGTCACTCATTAGTAGCGTCGTGATAAAAATCGTGTAGCTGTCACATAAACTAACCTCTGTGTCATCTGGTATCTCTCAGAAAGCACTTCAAATTCAGAATGTATTTTCAAATAAACCAAAATGTTGCATTAAAATCTCATTAGCAGTACTGGTAAATGTTCTAATCGTGCAACTAACAAGCAAGAATGTACACACACAATAACACTGTAACGTCTGTTCACTATAACAATGCATTCGTAATTTCTGTTTAAAAATGTTCCCTAGGTTCTAGACTGGATATTTAACTTCAAACATTGTTGCATGTTAACAGTTTCTTAAGTCTGACAAAGCATACTAGAAATGTGAAGTGAAAAGTTTTATGGCAATGACAAAGTTAAAAAGCAGATTAACTTTCAATAAACGCTTTTACATGTGAAATGTGGTGTAAACCTTTACTCTTTCTAGTACGCAGAGTTTCAACTGAAAAGCAATTGTCATGTTTTATATGTCGGTAAGGAATGTTAAATCTTTTCTCAAGGTTAGCGTCTGTGTTATTTTTCTCTGAGCCAGCCGGCGCAGGTGGCTGCCTGCGGTGCGAGTCATTGTCTGTTCCTTTGTTGGCGCGTGTCGTTATTGGGATTAGGAGACCTAACTTCTACAAATTCACCGTGACGAGAGGGCCCTGCTCTGTTTGAATCCCGCCAGTTCTGATGCAATTCAGGTCTGTCGTTACGATCATATCGTCTGTCGTCATGTCGGTAGATTCCATAGTTTCTTTCTTGTCGGTCACATGGTGGAGAATTTCTCCTTGAATCGTAACTGCGCGCTGGTCCGTTGCGTCTAAAGTTATTCTCTCTCCCTTGATAGTATTTATTTTGGTTCCCATATTGTCTGTTTCTCTTATTGTCTCTGTGATAGTCATTACCACGGAGAGGTGATCTTTCCCTGTAGTTATTACTACTCTGCCAACGGTTGTCGTACGGGTGGTGTCTGTTTTGGTCATGATATGTGTTGTGAGAATAGCTTTGTCGTGTCCAGTTATTATTTCTTTCATCGCGGAATTGCGACGGATGTGATCTGTAATTGTTGTGCTCCTGCGTTCCGCGATTGTCAGTGTCAATTTCCAATTCTTGTAACAGTCCCTGAAAAGCTTCAATGTCGTCTTTGCAACGTCCTGCCAAAATAATATGTCGTAAATGTTCAGGTAATTTGATTAAGCAAATGCGGATGAGTTCTGAGGGGCTGTATGGGTTTGACAGGTACTGATTCTTGTGCAACATGTCTTCAAAATATTTCACAAGACTGGAGAATTCAGATTGTTCGAAATGTTTCATCATTATGATACCATGTTTTACCCGGTCTTGTGTGGCTTGAGACCAATATGCTGAGAGGAAGGCATGGTAAAATTCTCCTTCACTGTGGCAATCGTGAATGACCGACCGCATTCTTACAGCTGGTTCATTCTCTAAGTAGCCACACATAAATTCTAATCTGTGCTCTAATGACCAGTTGGGAGGAAAACAATGAGAGAATTGATGGAGCCATGCTTGTGGATGAATGTCGTTCCCAGAATTCTTAAATGTTTTGAATTTACGTGTAGTAATGAACAGCTTATAGTCAAAGTCATCATGTCGGCGAGTCGCATATCGATCATTGTTATGTCGTTTCGGCGGTTCCATTTCAAAATTCGGTGCACCTTGCCAATTTCTTTCATAACTTCCGAAGTGTCCTGTGTTATTATTTTGTGGTTGTTCCGTATTTCTAAGTCCCTCTTCCCGTATTGGGGCGCGAGTATCCTCTGAAATACGTAATTCTTGTATTAACTGTGTCAGCTGATCTTGTACTTCCCGGATTTCTCTTTGGTGTTGCGTATTAATCTGATTCTGATTTTGTTTGAATTTCCTAATTTGTTCGCACTCTTCAGTGTCAGTGAAGGCTACAGGTCTTGTGTCATTCAGATCATCATCTACCTTTGTAGATAAGTTAGTGACCTGATCCGAAAGTTCGGCTACTTTCTCCGATAGTGAACACATTTCCTCAGTGTGTTTTTCTGAACCAAGTTTCAGAGTGTCCATTTGTGTTGAAATCGTATCTACTGTGTCCTTTAAGTTTTCCTGAGTTATTGCAAGTTGCGTAACCGAATCGGTAGATGCAACTGAGTCAATTTTAGCCCACAAGGTCTCATGATTTTCATGAACAATGGCTTGCAGTTCTTTTATGGCTGCTTCGTGATTCTGTAATGCATTTTCATGCCGCGAAAAAATAGGTTGAAAATGCTCACAAATTTGTGTTTTTACGTCATTACAGACTTTTTGACATTTCGATTCAATGTTATGTAACTCAGTAGTTAAATCTTCACGTGTTTGTTCAAGCGTGGTGTGAAGATTTTGTTCCATTGCGTCTAACTGTTGCTGTGTTTGTCTCTGGTGTTGTTCCATTGTGTCTAACTTTTGAAGATTTTGTTCCACTGTGTCTAACTTTTGCTGTGTTTGTCTCTGATTTTGTTCCATTGTGTCTAACTTTTGAAGCTTTTGCTGTGTTTGTCCCATTTGTTGTATTAATTGTAATAACAATGCATTGGTGTCTGAAACATGTTCCTCAGTGCTTTTCGGCAGTGAATTTACACCGGAAACATTCACATTTTGACAAGCAGAAAATGTGTCTTGACTTATTTGAGAAAACGGTGAGGATCCAAAACCTGAATCTACAGTATTTGCGAGATCGTGTCGTGTCATTTCGGCTTCCTGAGGCGAGCTATTGCCGACCGATCGATCGATAATGCTGCCCTCTTCACTAATTGTTTCACTGTCCACGCCATTGTTTGACGCCCGCTCCATTTCCCTGTGCACAGTTACCAAATTACTACTTTGAACATCAGTAAATTCATTACTCTGCGGCGCTGATAAGCTACGCTCGTCATCACTATTATTTCTCAGTTTAGTTTGGAGCCTAGTGTTACGTTTTTCACACGCCATTATTGTCACAGTATTTCACACGATAACAAAGAAAAGCACAATTTGAAGATAAAAAATAAGAGAACACATTAAAATAGCACTGAAAATAATATCTAGTTAATTGCAGCTGCGAAATACTTGGTGCAAATCTACATGCATGCCAAAACTGTTTTACTGTACAACAATGAAAGACTGCAACTACAAAGGAGATTTTCTCTACAATTACGCACTAGCAATAAACAATAGCTACACTAATTACACAAACTACAAGAAAAAATCAGAAGATTCCAGTGAGGTATCCTGGCAGGGTCGCCATATAAAACGTCCCCTTAGAAAAATTTATACAACTGTGCTTAACCTGACACACAATATTTTTAGCGCAACGCAATCTGACTTTCAAAATTTCCTACTAAAGAATGGCCCTGACAAACATTAAACTATACCTTTCACAAATCACTTACCTCACAAAAATCTTCGCTGCTCAAGCTACTGCAATACAGCGAGCGCCACTACTGCCAGCTAAATAAAAGATTCAAACTACTGAAGGCACTAACTACTGATAGGGATAGTTAGCAAATGAAAGATATTAATAGAGAACAAACAATGTATTTACCTTGATATCATCATATATAAATATATCAGTTCATGAAAAATTACAAAACTCCGCCATCTCTCTCCCCACATCCACCACTGCTGGCGGCTCACCTCCAACTGCGCAACGCTACGCGCTGTTCACATCCAGCTGCCGCTGCCCAACACTACAATGGCAGACAACAATGCAAACTAGCGACAGACTGCACACAGCACAGCCAGTGATTTTCATATTGAGCGCTACGTAACGTTGCCAATAAGAAAACATAAACAGCCTACTTACATAGTGTTGTCCTTCCAATGGAAAGACAGTGCTGACTCTCGACATGCAGACAGGTAATGGGCCACAACAGAGCAAACCCACAGCAGAGTCAGTCGAAATTTTGAAGAGTATTGGTAGGTAGGTCATCACAGAGCAGACCCACTGTAGTCCTGGTAGAGATTACGGTATTGGTGGGCCACCAGAGGTGCAGACCCACTGCAGTCCTTGTAGAAATAATGGCATGGTGGGTCATCATAGATGCAGACCCACTGTAGTCCTTGTAGAGATAATGGTACTGGTGAGTCATCAAAGATGCAGACCCACTGTAGTCCTTGTAGAGATACCTAGCAACCATCTGTTGTGACTGTGCAGGTGCACAATCACCATTGAAGAGTCTTGCGGATAATATAGCAAGTCCATAACCACCACTTGTGCACTCACAAAGTTTTTGGAATTGTCCTTAGAACCAGCAATGCTGTTATCCAGTCCCTTGCTGAATCATTAACACACGTGCAAACACTATCAGTCCCTACTTCTCACATATTGTCCATATACTATGACCAACAGAAACGTGTGCAGTGAAATGTAACTAACAGGTTAATAATATCAAGAACTGGTGACAATTACAATTTTATAACATAAGAATACAATAAAGGTACAAAATACATCATTAAAAACATAACAATATAGATAACATTTGTAGTACAGGCTTTACAAAAGAATAGAAATAGACATAAACATCAGTGTTTACAGGGATTATGACATACATACATAAAAGATCAGAATAATTATTGAAACATCAACTTCACACATGAGCATTTAAACAGAATGAATAATGTCTAACATCTTTACAAAGTAAATAACATATTATTAATGCCAATTATATTTGAGGATAACAGTATTCCTCATCATAGTGAATGTAGCTTAATATTAAAAGAGAAAAAAATTCTATGAAACTACACAGAGACAGGAAGAAAACAAATACACAAGGGTACACAAACACATAGAGGGATAACACAAAAGGAAAGGACAGGGTTCGTTTTCAGTGTAACATTTGGTACTGCAGTCCATCCCAAAACTTCATTCCATAGATCTTTCGTCTTATTTCAACCTTTGCTTCCACCAAAAAAATCTTATCCAAGCATGCTTTCTGTATTTATTTCACGTATGTCTTACCTCATTATTTATTTCCAAAAAGTCCTATCTAAGCCTGCTTTCTGTATTCTGTGCATATTTCTTTCAAAATAATTATTTCTGATTGTACAATACTCATTTGGGCCCATATCCTTTTTCATATAACTTCGCATTGCATTCTTTACCTATTCTCCATAGTCAGTTTCTTATATAGTCTACCCCCTCTTAAGCTAACTTAAATCTATTGAGCTCAGAGATATATATACCGAGGGACGCGCCAATGCAGCATCACATAACAAATTAACACAAACAGCAATGACAAAAAATGCAAATTGGCAAAGCTAGCAGCATAGATTAGCAAAACTCAAATTCAATAACACTATGCCTGGCAAACAGCAGCAACTTATACCTAAACATTACATAGCGCAAGCAGAAAAAATATTATACTAAAGACGATAATGCAGACAAGGGAAATGTATATTCACATCTTAATGTCTATGTAATTAAAGTGGTGCACCATAACAACTTATTGTAAAAAAAATATTACCATGTACTTGAAAAGAAAATTATGTGTTACTGTTACTAGTTCCTTCTTATTGTTCTTTCCTTTCCAAGTGCTCCTTTTTTAAAGAATGTGGATCATAAAATAATTATTTAACAGATCTGTTGACAGAAAGTGTTCACATTAGCAAATGCATTTCATTTTATAAAAGCAATGCTGCAACACAGCTGGAAACCAGATATCAAGTGAAATAAGCAACTACGAAAAGCAAAGCATAAAAATATCATTCAATAGTCATGTGGCATTTCGTAAGTCAGTAGCTCTCAACTCTCATAGAAAGACACTTGTCATAATCAGGTGTGCAGATGTACGAATATTTCCCATCAATTCATAAGCATTGCAGTAATTAGCACAAAGTACGAGTAATCATATGTTTTCAAGTAACGAGGGTGTCGCATTAGCGATGAAAGGCACACCCTAATGGCTTGTTCTCCAGGTGTTTGACACAGCTGTGTGCCCACAACGCATTACAAAAATCATATGTTTTCAAGTAACGAGCGTGTCGCATTAGCGATGCCCTCTACAAAGGAATATCAATAGCAAGGTTAATGGAAGTAATGAGGGTGTCGCATTTGCAATATTTTCTCTAAAGGAATGTCAATGGCGAGGATAAAGGCCTGCCTTTTTTTCCTTTTTTTTTTCTACCTGTGCCTCTGGAAAGGCCCTCACTCTAATGGCTTGTTCTCCAGGTGTCTGACACAGCTGTGTGCCGACGACGCACGTGCAGGTGGTCACTTTCTTACGGAAATATTTACGACAGCAGTTTCTGCTACAGAGACAGTCTCATATACAAAATTTCACGGGTCGAGAATTTGCGTTGCAAGTGTGTAGAAACAAAATCCTATGAATATAACAGTGTCCAAAAAAAATTTTCGCCGGCATTGTGATACATTCACGCATTTACACACACATTTCATAACTCTTAAAGTACGATTCTCGGTTTCCAACATCCTTTTTCAAAAGTCAGCGTCCCTAACCACTATTCATTACTCCTTACCTTATTCGTCAACACTTCTTCAATATTGCATCATAACAGATAAGTATCATAATCAAATAACTCATATAGCATCAGCCTATTAATCATAAACATACCTCAGCAGCATAATACACATCGTCGTCGTAAAAATAACATCATAACACCTCAGTCAAATCTCAAAATCGTCGTAGCTTCCTCCAATAATTAAAAAAATTCTCTGCTCATGTCAAAAGTGTCATCTGCCTCAAACGTACTTTAAAAATCATGAATCCATACCAAATACATCATTCAAAGCTCTCATAGTATCACAATGGTTCCAAAAAAGATATGAACAGTTCACACAGTACAGACAAAATACAATTTCATAAGTGTGAAGTTACCCAACTGTGTAATTGCGTAAACATCTGTCACTAACGTAGTAAAAAGGTTTGTCTCTCTCAGTTAAATGATCAGATAGCTGTGTAATTTATGTTTTAGAGAAATATGGTACCGGTGTGTAAAGTTGTATAAGCAAATACCATATTAGCTAGGGTTCCTTGTGGTTGCCACACACATGGTACACAAAGTAAGCGCGTACCCCCCTGAGGTTTAATGTAATTATACCCTCAGGTGTTACAGATTACATCAATGGAATGAAATGTATCACGGAAAACTTTCTTTGTAATTCAAAAATCTTTAAAGATAAATGTTTTAAGTACAAAATTAATGACTCAAATACGTGTACTGTAGCGCTAAATGTGCCTTTTGCTGTAAGATAATCTCTGTGGAAGTGCCATAGTTATTGTCCTCCGAAAGCTAAGTTCTGCAGAAGTCAATGTACTTACCTCATGATAAACAAAAGTGAAATGCTATGCGTATAGATATCTTAGTTATTACGCTTATTGCCATGATGAAGAAAGTACTGTGCTGTAACGTATTGTTGTGCTACGGAAAAGGCAGTCTCATGTAGCTATACCACAAAAGTTACTACTAAAACATATTTTACTTTGCAGAAGAATTCAAAAAAACTGTGAAGATATAAAGCAGATACAGCACAAAGGCAACAATGTAAATTGTGTCACACATTAGTAGCGTCGTGATATAATTGTGTAGCTGTCAAAGAAACCAAGTGCTAACTCATATTTAATCCCACAAAAAGTACTTGAAATAAAGAATGTCTTTTCAAGTAAACCAAAATGTTACATGAAAATCTCATTAGCAGTGCCGGTATATGTTCTAAGTATGTGAGCCTGATAGTTGTTACGTAATCAAGCAACTAACAAGCAAGAATGTACAAATACAACACTGTGTCGTCTGTTCACTATAACAATGCAATCGTAATTTCTGTTTAAAAATGTTCCCTAGGTTCTAGACTGGATATTTAACTTCAAACATTGTTGCATGTTAACAGTTTCTTAAGTCTGACAAAGCATACTAGAAATGTGAAGTGAAAAGTTTTATGGCAAAGACAAAGTTAAAAAGCAGATTATCTCTCAATAAACGGTTTTACATGTGAAATGTGGTGTAAACCTTTACTCTTCCTAGTACGCAGAGTTTCAACTTCAACGCAATTATCATGCGGTATACGTCGGCAAAGAATACTGGAATTTTTCTCAAGGTTAGCGTCTATGTTATTTTTCTCTGAGCCAGCCGGCGCACGTGGGTGCCTGCGGCGCGAGTCATTGTCTGTCTCTTTGTTGGCGCGCGTTGTTATTGGGATTAGGAGACCTAACTTCTACAAATTCGCCTTGCCGAGAGGGCCCAGCTCTGTTAGAATCCCGCCAGTTCTGATGAAATTCACGTCTGTCGTTTTGTCGGTAGTTTACATAGTTTCTTGTTTGTCGGTCATGTGGTGGAGAATTTCTCCCTGAATCGTAACTCTGCGCCGAACTTTTGCGTCTGAAGTTATTCTGCCTCCCTTGATATTGTCTGTTTCTCTGATTGTCTCTGTGATAGTCACTACCGCGGAAATGCGATCTTTCTCTGTAACTATTATCACTCTGCCAACAGTTGTCGTACGGGTGGTGTCTATTTTGGTCACGATTTGCGTTGTAAGAATAGACCAGTCGTGTCCGGTTATTGTTTCTGTCGTCACGGAATTGTGACGTATGTGACCTGTAGTGATTGTTTTCCTGTTTTCGCATCCGGCGACTGTCTGTGTCAATTTCTAATTCTTGTAACAGTCCCTGAAAAGCTTCAATGTCGTCTTTGCAACGTCCTGCTAAAATAATATGTCGTGTATGTTCAGGCAGTTTGATTAAGCAAATGCGGATGAGTTCTGAGGGGCTGTATGGGTTTGACAGGTATTGATTTTTGTGCAACATGTCTTCAAAATATTTCACAAGACTGGAAAATTCAGATTGTTCGAAGTGTTTCATCATTATGATGCTATGTTTTACGCGGTCTTGTGTGGCTTGAGACCAATATGCTGAGAGAAAGGCATGGTAAAATTCTCCTTCACTGTGGCAATCGTGAATGACCGATCGCATTCTTACATCTGGTTCATTCTCTAAGTAGCCACACATGAATTCTAATCTGTGTTCTAACGACCAGTTGGGAGGAAAACAATGAGAGAATTGATGGAGCCATGCTTGTGGATGAATGTCGTTGCCAGAATTCTTAAATGTTTTGAATTTACGTGTAGTAATGAACAGCTTATAGTCAAAATCATCATGTCGGCAAGTCGCATGTCGGTCATTGTTACGTCGTTTCGGCGGTTCCATCTCAAAATTCGGCGTACCTTGCCAACTTCTTTCACAATTTTCTGAAGTGCCCTGTGTTGTTATTTTGTGTCTGTTCCGTATTTGTATGTCCCTCTTCCCGTATTGGGGCGCGAGTGTCCTCTGAAATATGTAATTCTTGTACTACTTGTGCCAACTGATCTTGCACTTCCCGGATTTCTCTTTTGTACTGTGTATTGATTTGATTTTGATTTTGTTTGAATTTTCTAATTTGTTCATACTCTTCAGTGTCCATGAAGGCTACAGGTGTTGTGTCATTCAGATCATCATCTACCTTTGTAGATAAGTTAGTGAACTGATCTGAAAGTTCGGCTACTTTATCCGATAGTGAAATCATTTCCTCTGTATGTTTTTCTGAACCAAGTTTCAGAGTGTCTATTTGTGTTGAAATCGTGTCTACTGTGACCTTTAAGTTTTCCTGAGTTTTTGCAAGTTGCATAACCGTATCGGTAGATGCAACTGAGTCAAATTTTGCTTGCAAGGTCTCATGATTTTCATGAACAATAGTTTGCAGTTCTTTTATGGCTGCTTCGTGATTCTGTAGTGCATTTTCATGACGCGAAAAAATAGGTTGGAAATGCTCACAAATTTGTGTTTTTACGTCATTACAGACTTTTTGACATTTCGATTCAATGTGATGTAACTCAGCAGTTAAATCCTCACGTGTTCGTTCAAGAGTTTGCTCCAATGAGTCTAACTTTTTAAGATTTTGTTCCATTGTGTCTAACTTTTGAAGCTTTTGCTGTGTTTGTCTCTGATTTTGTTCCATTGTGTCTAACTTTTGAAGCTTTTGCTGTGTTTGTCCCATTTGTTGTATTAATTGTAATAACAATGCATTGGTGTCTGAAACATGTTCCTCAGTGCTTTTCGGCAGTGAATTTACACCGGAAACATTCACATTTTGACAAGCAGAAAATGTGTCTTGACTTATTTGAGAAAACGGAGAGGATCCAAAACCTGAATCTACAGTATTTGCGAGATCGTGTAGTGTCATTTCGGCTTCCTGAGGCGAGCTATTGCCGACCGATCGATCGATAATGCTTCCCTCTTCACTAATTGTTTCACTGTCCACGCCATTGTTTGACGCCCGCTCCATTTCCCTGTGCACAGTTACCAAATTACTACTTTGAACATTAGTAAATTCATTACTCTGCGGCGCTAACACACTGCCTTCGTCTTCACTGTCATTTCTCAGTTTACTTTGGAGCCTAGTATTACGTTTTTCACACGCCATAATTGTCACAATATTTCACACGACAACACAGAAAAACACAATTTGAAGATCAAAAATAAGAGAACACATTAACATAGCACTGAAAATAATATCTAGTTAATTGCAAGCGCAGCTGCGAAATACTTGGTGCAAATCTACATGCATGCCACAACTGTTTTACTGTACAACAATGAAAGACTGCAACTACAAAGGAGATTCTCTCTACAATTACGCGCTAGCAATGAACAGAATCTACACTAATTACACAAACTACAAGAAAAAAATCAGAAGATTCCAGTGAGGTATCCTCGGCTAAGGGTCGACATATGAAACGTCCCCTTTGAACAATTATACATGACTGTGCTTAACCTGACACACAATATTTTTTAGCGCAACGCAATCTGACTTTCAAAATTCCCTACAAAAGAATGGCCCTGACTAACATTAAACTATACCTTTCACAAATCACTTACCTCACAAAAATCTTCGCTGCTCAAGCTACTGCAATACAGCGAGTGCCACTACTGCCAGCTAAATAAAAGATTCAAACTATGGAAGGCACTAACTACTGATAGGGATAGTTAGCAAATGAAAGATATTAATAGAGAACAAACAATGTATTTACCTTGATATCATCGTATATAAATATAGCAGTTCATGACAAATTTCAAAACTCCGCCATCTCTCTCCCCACATCCACCACTGCTGGCGGCTCACCTCCAACTGCGCAACGCTACGCGCTGTTCACAGCCAGCTGCCTAACACTACAATGGCGAGAATTACAACAATGCAAAGCAGCCACAGACTGCACACAGCACAGCCAGTGATTTTCATATTGAGCGCTACGTAACGTTGCCAATAAGAAAACATAAACAGCCTACTTACATAGAGAAAACATAAACAGCCTACTTACAATTATTGCGAACGCGTGCTCATTGCTCAATTTTCCCACAACAACTGCTACATCGCGGCGGTCGACGAGATGCCAGCAAACCCGCAGTGGTCCGCGAGCACAGTTATCTCACTGTGTCCTGGCGTCGTGTTTGCAGCTTCACTGTCGTTGTGTGTGTGGCTCCATTACTCAACACGTTCCACACAAATGCGATAGGAAATAACGGTGGGAGTTCTCGATAATACGTGGCGCATTCAAGAAGTAAAACAACAAGATTTTTTCTTGACCAGTGTCGGTTGAAAAAATGAGGAATTTGTTATGGGACGTCGCGGAATATTCCCTTTCAGCACCTATAGTTTCATTAAGTTCCGATAGATGGCGGCGCTATCATCGAGTATAACAGAAGTGATTTCTGGCGTTCCCCAAGGTAGTGTTATAGGCCCTTTGCTGTTCCTTATCCATATTAAACGATTTGGTAGACAATCTGAGCAGCCGTCTTCGGTTGTTTGCAGATGACGCTTCGTTTATCGACTAATAAAGTCATCAGAAAATCAAAATAAACTGCAAAACGATTTATGAGAAATATCGGAATGGTTCGAAAAGTGGCAGTTGGCCTTAAATCACGAATAGCGTGAGGTCATCCACATGAGTGTTAAAAGGAACGAGTTAAACTTCGGTTACACGATAAATCAGTCTAATCTAAAAGCCGTAAATTTAACTAAATACCTAGGTATTACAATTACGAACAATTTAAACTGGAAGGAACACACAGAAAATGTCGTGGGGAAGGCTAACCAAAGACTGCGTTTTATTGGCAGGACACTTAGAAAATGTAACCTACTAAGGAGACTGCCTACACTACGCTTGTCCATCAACTTTTAGAATACTGTTGCACGGTGTGGGATCCTTACCAGATACGACTGACGGAGTACATCGAAAAAGTTCAAAGAAAGGCAGCACGTTTTGTATTATCGCGAAATATGGGAGAGAGTGTCACAGAAATGATACAGGATTTGGGATGGATATCATTAAAAGAAAGGCGTTTTTCGTTGCGACGGAATCTTCTCACGAAATTCCAATCACCAACTTTCTCCTCCGAATGCGAAAATATTCTGTTGAGACCGACTTACATAGGGAGGAACGATCACCAAGATAAAATAAGGGAAATCAGTGCTCGTACGGAAAGATATAGGTTTTCATTCTCCCCTTGCGCTATACGAGATTGGAATAACAGAGAATTGTGAAGGTGGTTCGGTAAACCCTCTGCCAGGCACTTAAATGTGATTTGCAGAGTATCCATGTAGATGTAGATGTAGATATAACTAGCCTTCAAAATGGCCTCTGTAACGGAGGTGCGTTCCAAGCAGAGAGCTGTCTTTAAGTTTCTTTTGGCGGGAAACCAAAGCGTTACACATATTCATAGGCGCTTGCCGAGCGTCAACGGACTCCTGTCAGAGAACAAAATCACTCTGAGTCGTTGAGCGAGCCGTCCGTCATCACTGCAACAAGGTCGCGCGAAACTGTCTGATCTCCCGCGTGCCGGCCGGCCGCACGCTGCCGTGACGTGTGCATTGTTGGAACGTGCGGACACTCTCATTCGGTGTTATCGACGGATCACAATCAAACACCTCGCTCCACAACTGGATGTCTCTGTTGGCAGTGCTGACACACTCGTCCACCAGTTGGGGTACTCAGAGAGGTGAGCCCGTTGGGTTCCTCGCCACCTAACAGGAGACTATGACGAACATTTGTTTGGCCCAATGAAGGATGCACTCCGCGGGAAGTAGTACATGGAAGATGAGGAGATTAGTGATGCAGCAAGACGTTGGCTCCGATGTCGGCCAGTAGAGTGGTACCATGTGGGCATACAGGCTCTCCCAGTAAGGTAGCGCAAGGCCGTCGAATTGAACAGAAGGGTTTTTTAGCCAAAAGAGTGGGGAATAATATGGTGTATTGACATCCGGATTAAAATGATACAACTTTCGGAAAAAAAAATGTGTTGCATTAGTTACTGAACGTCCCTTGTAAACCTCTCGCTACTAGCCCTCGTCTTTTTACCTACTTGATCCTCTGCTGCCTTCATTACTTCATTCTCTGAAAGCTACCCGTTCTTCATTTATGGTATTTCTTTCCCCCATTCGTGCCAACGTTCCCTAACGCTCTCCCTGAATCTCTCTACAACCTCTGCTTCTGTTAGTTTATCAAGGTCCCATCTCCTGAAATTCCCACCTTTTTGCATATTCTTTAGTTTTAATCTACAGTTCGTAACCAATAGATTGTGGTCGGCGTCCACACCTGCCCCTGGAAATTTCTTACAGTTTAAAATCTGGTTCCTAAATCTCTGTCTTATCATTATATAATCTATATGAAACCTTCCAGTATCTCCAGGCCTCTTCCATGCCATGCATACAACCTTCTCTCATGGTTCTTGAACCAAGTGTTAGCTATGATTAATTCATGCTCTGTGCAAAATTCTACCAGGTGGCTTCCTCTTTCATTTCTTACCCCCATTCCATATTCACCTACTACGTTTCCTTCTCTTCCTTTTCCTATATCGAATTCCAGTCACCCATGACTATCAAATTTTCGTCTCCCTTATGTGAATAATTTCTTTTCTCTCATCACACATTTCATCAATCTCTTCGTCATCTGCGGAGCTAGTTGGCATATAAACTTTTACTACTGTGTTGGGCTTGGACTTTGTGTCTATCTTGGCCACAATAATGTGTTCACTATGCTGTTTGTAGCAGCTTACTCGCGCGCAACTTTTTTTATTAATTATTAAACCTACACCTGCTTTACCCCTATTTGATTTTGTATTTATAACCCTGTAGTCACCTGACCAGAAGTCTTGTTCCTCCTGCCACCGAACTTCACAAATTCCCACTATATCAAACTTTAACCTATCCATTTCCCTTTTTAAATTTGCTAACCTACCTGCCCGATTAAGGGATCTGACATTCCACGCTCCGATCCGTAGAACTCCAGTTTTCTTTCTCCTGATAACAATGTCCTCCTGAGTAGTCCCCGCCCGGAGATCCAAATGGGGGCCTATTTTATCTCCGGAATATTTTACCCAAGAGGACGCCATCATCATTTAACCACACAGTAAAGCTGCATGTCCTCGGGGAAAAATGACGGCTGTAGTTTCCTCTTGCTTTCAGCCGTTAGCAGTACCAGCACAGTAAGGCCGTTTTGGTTAGTGTTACAAGGCCAGATCAGTCAATCATCCAGACTGTTGCCCCTGCAACTACTGAAAAGGCTGCTGCCCCTATTCAGGAACCACACGTTTGTCTGGCCTCTCAACAGATACCCCTCCGTTGTGGTTGCACCTACATTACGGCTATCTGTATCTCTGAAACACGTAAGCCTCCCCACCAACGGCAAGGTCCATGTTTCATGGGGTTTGGGGGGGGGGGGGTGGGGAAGATATATATATATATATATATTTATATTATGTGATTAAATGTATCCGGACACCACAACAACATACGTGTTTAGTATTGGGCTTATTGTGCTGCCACCTAGTGCCAGGTACTCCAGATCAGCGGCCTCAGTATTCAATAGACATCGTAAGAGAGCAGAATGGGGCGATCCGATCCGCGGAACTCACGGACTTCGAACGTGGTCAAGTGATTGGCTGACACCTGTGTCATACGTCTGTACGCGACATTTCCACTCTCCTAAACATCCCAACATGCACTGTTCCCGCCAGCCGCGCTGGCCGAGCTGTTGTAGGCGCTTCAGCCCGGAACCGCGTGAGTGCTACGGTCGCAGGTTATAATCCTGCCTCGGGCGTGGATGTGTGTGATGTCCTTGGGTGCATCGAACCTAAGTCGATCAGGAATCCTCGTGCAGTCGCACTCAAGCGGACATTTATACGGCTGCGCAGCAGGCGGGGACGTGCGGCTGGCCGCTGTTAATGGCGCAGCCGTCCGTCTCGGATTTCCACGCAGCTGTCGGATGGATTGCCCGCTTCTGGGGTCCGTCTCTCTAGCGGGAGCCCGTCTGCCACTCCTCTATACGCATCATGAGTACCAGTACTCCTGAGGGGAGACGTCCATCGGTCTTATAACTGACAGTATACAAACTACTACAAGGGAAATGAAAAGACAGTCTTGTGGACAGGGAATAGAAAGTAGACCATTTGACCAATATGATATTGCGGGGAAGAATTTCCAGAGTCTTGAAGCACCTAAGAAGAAATAAAGCCCCTGGAATAGACTACATTCACATTTGAATTATTGAAATCTCTTGGGGAGCAAGCAATGACAAAAGTGTTCCAACTGGTGTGCAAGATACGCAGTGAGTCTGACAGGAACGACCATTCGAAGCCAAAAAGTGTAGTAAACATGGGCTCTAAAATGCATACCTCACTAGCTTACAGCACATCATCACCTTCGATAAAGTGAGAATAAAAGTGTCCGCTTAACTTTCAAATAAAATACATTAATAGTGCTACAGTACTATGACCATTAATTGCCTAGTATACTGCACTTGCAGCCTTTTTTATTTGAAGTCTAGAATTTCTTGTCTCGCCAGTTAGATTCGGTACTTCCTCATTAGTTACGCGATACGCGATTTACCAGCATAATCTTCTGCATTCTTCTATAGCACCACATTTCAAACGGTGTTATTCTCTTCTTATCAGATTTGCTTGTCGTCGACGTTTCCATTTCGTACAGGACTACAGTCCAGACAAATACTTTCATTAACGGCTTCCTAATATTTAAATTTACATTCAATGTTAACTTTTTTCCATAGGAATGCCAATCTGCATTTTAGATTCTCCCTGCTTTACCCATCATCAGCCATTTTGCTGGCCAAATAGCAAAACTCATTTACTAATCTTAGTATCTCGTTTCCTAACCAAATTTCCTTAGCATCATCTGCTTTACTTTCACTAGATTCCATTACTCTTGTTTTACTTTTGTAGATTCTCATCTTATAATCTCTCTATTGAAGATGCTATCTACTCCGTTTAATTGCTCATCCATGTCCTTTGCTGTCTCTAAGACAATTACAGTGTCATCAACAAACCTCAAATTTTTATTTCTTCTCACTAAACTTTAACTCTTTCTACAAATTTTTCTTAGATTTCCTTTAATGCTTTCTTACTGTGCAGGTTCAATAACACCCAGGATAGGCAACAATCCTGTATCACTCCCTTCTCAACTACGTTTCCCTTTCTTACCCTTCGAAGCTTATAACTGCACCGTCCTTTTTGTATAAACTATATACAACTTCATATAACCTTTTACTTCCCGTTTTCTATCCCTGCTAGCTTCAGGATTTGAAAGGTTCATTGTCAAGGATTTCTCTAAGTCTGCAAGTGCCATTAACGTAGGTTTGCCTTTCTTTAACGTATTTTGTAACTTAAGTCGTATGGTCAATATTGCCGCCGGCCGGTGTGGCCGAGCGGTTCTAGGCGCTTCAGTCTGGAACCGCGCGACCGCTACGGTCGCAGGTTCCAATCCTGCCTCGTCCATGGATGTGTGTGATGCCCTTAGCTTAGTTAGTTTTAAGCAGTTCTAAGTTCTAGGAGACTGATGACCTCAGATGTTAAGTTCCATAGCGCTCAGAGCCATTTGAACCATTCCAATATTGCCTCATGTAATTCTATATTTCTACAGAGGACAAACTGATTTTCCCCAGAGTCTGATTCTACCAGATTTTCCATTCGTCTGAAAATAGTTCGTGCCCATATCTTGTAATCACGATTTATTAAACTGACTGCTCGGCACATGCGAGCACTCCTTGGAATTGGCATTATTACGTTCTTTTTGAAGTCTGAGGGTATTTTGTCTATCTTTGCACAACAGGAGCAATAGTTTTATAATGTTTTCTTCCAAGGATATCAATAATTCTGAGGAAATGTCTTCTATTCCAATGGTCTTGTTTCGATTTACATCTTCCAGTATTCCGTTAAATTAATTTTACAGTATCGTGTCCTCAATCTCATCTTCGGCTAGTTCAGCTTACCTTTCTGTAAAATTTTCTTCAAGTTCATTTCTCATGTAGAGCTCCTATAAATATATTCCTTCCCCCTTCCAGATTTCCCTTCTTCGTTTACTGCTCGTTTAGCATCTGAGGCTAATGGTATTCAAACAGCTGCTAATCTTTCCTCCAAAGACCTCCTTAATATTCCTATAGGCGGCATCTACACTTTGTGATGAAAAGTATACGGAGACCTGAATGAAAATGACTTACAAGTTCGTGACGCCTTCCGTCGGTAATGCTGGAATTCAATATGGTGTTGGCCCACCCTTAGCCTTAATGACAGCTTCCACTCTCTCAGGCATACGTTCAATCAGATGCTGGAAGGTTTCTTGGGGAACGACAGCCCATTCTTCACGGAGTGCTGTACTGAGGAGAGGTATCGATGTCAGTCGTTGAGGCCTGGCACGAAGTCGGCGTTCCAAAACATCCCAAAGGTGTTCTATAGGATTCAAGTCAGGACTCTGTGCTGGCCAGTCCATTACAGGGATGTTACTGTCGTGTAACCACTCCGTCATAGGCCGTGCATTATGAACATGTGCTCGATCGTGTTGAAAATTGCAGTCGCCATCCTCGAATTGCTCTTCAATAGTGGGAAGCAAGTAGGTACTTAAAACATCAATGTAGGACTGTGCTGTGATAGTGCAACGCAAAACAACAAGGTGTGCGAGCCCCCTCCATGAAAAACACGACTACACCATAACACCACAGCCTCCGAATTTTACCGTTGGCACTACACGCGCTGGCAGATGACGTCCACTGGGCATTCGCCATACCCACACCTTGCCATCGGATCGCCACATTGTGTACCGTGATTCGTCACTCAAACAGACAACGTTTTCTCACTGTTCAATCGTCCAATGTTTACCCTCCTTAGATCAAGCGAGACGTTGTTTGGCATTTCTCGACATGATATGTACCTTATAAGCAGCCGCTCGACCATGAAATTCAAGTTTTCTCACCTCCTGCCTGTCATAGTACTTGCAGTGAATCCTGAGGCAATTTGGAATTCCTGTGTGACGGTCTGGATGGGTGTCTGCCTATTACACTTTACGACCCTCTTCAACTGTCGGCGGTCTCTGTCAGTTAACAGACGAGGTCGGCCTGTACGGTTTTGTGCTGTACGTGTCCCTTCACAATTCCACTTCTCTATCACTTTGGAAACAGTGGACCTAGGGATGTTTAGGAGTGTGGAAATATCGCGTACAGACGTATGACACAAGTTACAATCAGTCACCTGACCACGTTCGAGGTCGGTGAGTTCCGCGGAGCGCCCCATTCTGCTCTCTCACAACGTCTAATGACTACTGAGGTCGCTGATATGGAGTACCAGGCAGTAGGAGGCAGTCAAATGCACCTAATATGAAAAACGAATGTTTTTGGGGGCGTCCGGATACTTTTGATCACATGGTGTATCTTTCCCCTAGTTATAAGTTCTTCTGCAGCCTTGTATTTGTCCTCTAGCCTTTGCTGCTTAGCTGTTTTCCACTATCTGCCAATCTCAGTTTTTAGACTTCTGTATCCCCTTTCGCCTGTTTCATTTGCTAGGATTTACACTACTGGACATTAAAATTGCTGCACCAAGAAGAAATGCAGATGATAAACGGGTATTCATTGGACAAATACATTATACTAGAACTGACATGTGATAACATTTTCACGCAATTTGGGTGCATAGATCCTGAGAAATCAGTACCCAGAACGACCATCTCTGACCGTAATAGAAGCCTTGATACGCCTGGGGATTGAGTCAAACAGAGCTTGGATGGCGTGTACAGGTACAGCTGTCCATGCAGCTTCAACACGATACCACAGTTCATCAAGAGTAGTGACTGATGTATAGTGACGAGCCAGTTGCTCTGCCACCATTGACCAGACGTTTACAACTGGTGAGAGATCTGGAGAATGTGCTGGCCAGGGCAGCAGTCGAACATTTTTTGTATCCAGAAAGGCCCGTACAGGACCTGCAACATGCGGTCGTGCATTATTCAGCTGAAATGTAGGGTTTCGCAGAGACCGAATGAAGGGTAGTGCCATGGGTCGTAACACATCTGAAATATAACGTTCACTGTTCAAAGAACAGTCAATGCGGACAACAGGTGACCGAGACGTGTAACCAACGGCACCCCATACCATCACGCGGGGTGATACGCCAGTATGGCGATGACGAATACACGTTTCCAATGTGCGTTCACCGCGATGTCGCCAAACACGGATGCGACCATCATGATGCTGTAAGCAGAACCTGGATTCATCCGAAAAAATAACGTTTTGCCATTCGTGCACCCAGGTTCGTCGTTGAGTACACCACCGCAGGCGCTCCTGTCTGTGATGCAGCGTCAAGGGAAACCCCAGCCATGGTCTCCGAGCTGATAGTCCATGCTGTTGCAAACGTCGTCGCACTGTTCGTGCAGATGGTTGTTGTCTTGCAAACGTCCCCATCTGTTGACTCAGGGATCGAGACGTGCCTGCACGATCCATCACAGCCATGCGGATACGATGCCTGTCATCTCGACTACTAGTGACACGACGCCGGTGTTCCGTATTACCCTCCTGAACCCACCGATTCCATATTCTGGTAACAGTTATTGGATCTCGACCAACGCGAGCAGCAATGTCGCTATACGATAAACCACAATCGCGATAGGCTACAATCCGACCTTTACCAAAGTCGGAAACGTGATGGTACGCATTTCTCCTCCTTACACGAGGCATCACAACAACGTTTCACCAGGCAACGCCGGTCAACTGCTGTTTGTGTATGAGAAATCGATTGGAAACTTTCCTCATGACAGCACGTTGTAGGTGTCGCCACTGGCGCCAACCTTGTGTGAATGCTATGAAAAGCTAATCATTTGCATTTCACAGCATTCTCTTCCTGTCGGTTAACTTTCGCGTCTGTAGCACGTCATCTTCGTGGTGTAGCAATTTTAATGGCCAATAGTGTATGTTATCTCCTTTCATAAATCTTTTTCTTATAATATCCCTACGAATACGTCTCACACCCTAATGCCTTTCCACCGTAAAGAGAACCTCTCATCATATCAGTGCTCATAATAAGGAGAATGTTCAACACATCACCATTATCTTGTTATAAACTGCAACTGTTTTACGGTGTCAATTTTTTATACTAAAACCTTCTAATTTTTGCAACAGAACAGCTGAAGAGCAATTTAGCTGATGCCAGTCCGCTCCTAATAGGGATAATGTAAGTAACTTTTAATAAATTAAGAAAAAGCTCAGAATCGGCAAACGCAGAACAATAGTGTTGAAAGCTGAAAGCTGTTATACTGTGGCCTGGGTAAGTAAATACTATAACAGCGTGGATTTATCTAGCGAATAGACAAGGAGAAAATCCAGCTATATTAATCTTGGAAGCAGTTAATTTATTTGCTATGTTTAACCTACAATGAAGTTCACGTGTCCACGTTCAAATGTGAGGCGCCCGCATCGAACCCACCGTCCTCGGCGGAGACGTGTTGTCCTATAGTCGTCTACGGCCGCTGAGACTCATCGCAACCAGGGAGTATAAACACTTTCCACAATAGACATTCCCAGCCATGGAAGAGCTGTGTCAGATGCTGCAAACTGGAACGCATATGCTTTGAGCAGGGCGCGATGGTTGCTATTTTAGCAGTGGCAGTGATGGAAGTGAACGAAGCTGTAAGGAGACGGACGTTGCTGGCTGCATTTGTGGACGACATTAGATGATACTTACGTAGGCCACAAGACGGAAGTACGCAACACATTGGTCACCGTTTCAATGTCTCTCGCACCAAGTCACTAGTTTTGACAGGCAGATGCCCCAGATTTCTACATCCACGTGATTTCTCTGCTATTCACAATAAACTGCCTGGCCGAGGGTTCAATGAACCACCTTCAAGTTTTCTCTACCGCTCCACTCTCGAACGGCACGTGGGAAAAACGAGCACTTAAATTTTTCTGTACGGGCCCTGATTTCTCTTATTTTATCGTGATGATTATTTCTCATGTAGGTGGGTGCCAACAGAATGTTTTCGCAATCGTAGGAGAAAACTGGTGATTTCATGAGAAGATCCTGTCGCAACGAAAAACTCCTTTGTTTTAATCATTGCCACTCCCATTCACGTATCATGTCTGTGACACTATCTCCCCTATTTCGCGATAATACAAAACTAGCTGCCCTTCTTTGTACTTATTCGATGTCATCCATCAGTCCCACCTGATGCTGATCCCACACCGCACAGCAATATTTTCTGAAACCGTGCTGACTATGTGTCAATAATGTTCGAATACAGTATATGTTTCAAAACCCTACTGCAAATCGACGTTAGTGATATAGGCCTGTAATTCAGCGGATTACTCCTACTTCCCTTTTTGGGTACTGGTGTGACTTGAGCAATTTTCCAGTCTTTAGTTATGGATGTTTCTGTGAGCTAGTGGTTGTATATAATTTCTAAATATGGAGCTATTTTATCAGCATACTCTGAGAGGAACCTGACAGTTATACAATCTGGACCGGAGGCCTTGCCTTTATTAAGTGATTTAAGCTGCTTCGTTAGATCGATGATATCTACTTGTGTGTTTCTCATCTTGGTAGTTTTTCTTGTTTCGAATTCAGGAATATTTACTTCGTCTTTTTTGGTAAAGGAGTTTCGAAAAACCGTGTTTAATAACTCTGCTATAGAGGCAAGCGTGGTATTAGCAGTCTCTTTAGTAGACCGGTTGCACCTTCTAAGTGTTCTGCCAATTAATCACAGTGTTTGGTTTGCTCTACCTGTAAGTAGGCTGTTTATGTTTTCTTATTGGCAACGTTACGTAGCGCTCTGTATGAAAATCACTGGCTGTGCTGTGTGCAGTCTGTGGCTAGTTTGCATTGTTGCCTGCCATTGTAGTGTTGGGCAGCTGGATGTTAACAGCGCGTAGCGTTGCGGAGTTGGAGGTGAGCCGCCAGCAATGGTGGATGTGGGGAGAGAAATGACGGAATTTTGAAATTTGTAAGACTGGATGTCATGAACTGCTATATATATTATGACTTTTGATGACTATTAAGGTAAATACAATGTATGTTCTCTATAAAAATCTTTCACTTGCTAACTCTGCCTGTCAGTAGTTAGTGCCTTCAGTAGTTTGAATCTTTTATTTAGCTGGCAGTAGTGGTGCTCGCTGTATTGCAGTAGTTCGAGTAACCAAGATTTTTTTGAGGTAAGTGGTTTGTGAAACGTATAGGTTAATGTCAGTCAGGGCCATTCTTTTGTAGGGATTTTTGAAAGTCGGATTGCGTTGCGCTAAAAATATTGTGTGTCAGTTTAAGCACAGTCTTGTATAATTGTTCTAAGGGGACGTTTCATATGGCGACCCTGCCAGGATACCTCACTGGAATCTTCTGATTTTTTTCTTGTAGTTTGTGCAATTAGTGCAGCCTTTGTTTATTGCTAGTGTGTAATTGTAGAGAGAATTTCCTTTGTAGTTGTAGCTTTTCATTCTTGTGCAGTAAAACAGTTGTGGCATGCATGTAGATTTGCACCAAGTATTTTGCAGCTGCGCTTGCGATTAACTACATATTATTTTCAGTGCTATGTTAATGTGTTTTCTTATTTTTGCTCTTCAAATTGTGCTTTTCTGTGTTGTCGTGTGAAATATTGTGACAATAATGGCGTGTGAAAAACGTAATACTAGGCTCCAAAGTAAACTGAGAAATGACAGTGAAGACGAAAGCAGTGTGTTAGCGCCACCGTATAATGAATTAACTAATGTTCAAACTAATAATTTGGTAATTGTGCATAGGGAAATGGAGCGGGCGACAAATAATGGTGTAGACAGTGAAACAATTAGTGAACAGGGAAGCACTATCGATCGATCGGTCGGCAATAGCTCACCTCAGGAATCCGAAATGACAGGACACAATCTCGCAAATACTGTAGATTCAGGTTTTTGGTCCTCACTGTTTTCTCAAATAAGTCAAGACACATTGTCTGCTTTTCAAAATGTGAATGTTGCCAGTGCAAATTCATTGTCGAATAGCACTGAGGAACATGTTTCAGACACCAGTGCATTGTTATTACAATTAATGCAACAAATGGGACAAAAGCTTCAAAAGTTAGACACAATGGAACAAAATCTTCAAAAGTTAGACACAATGGAACAACACCAGAGGCAAACACAGCAACAGTTAGACACAATGGAACAAAATCTTCAAAAGTTAGACACAATGGAACAAAATCAGAGACAAACACAGCAAAAGCTTCAAAAGTTAGACACAATGGAACAAAATCTTCGGAAGTTAGACACCACGCTTGAAGAAACACGTTAACATTTAACTACTGAGTTATATAACATTGAATCGAAATGTAAAAAAGTCTGTAATGACGTAAAAACACAAATATGTGAGCATTTTCAAGCTATTTTTTCTCGGCATGAAAATGCATTATAGAATCACGAAGCAGCCATAAAAGAACCGCAAACTATTGTTAGTGAAAATCATGAGATCTTGCAAGCTAAAATTGACTCAGTTGCATCTACCGATTTGGTTACGCAACTTGCAAAAACTCAGGAAAACTTAAAGGACACAGTAGGTACTCCGAAAATTGGTTCAGAAAGACACATGGAGGAAAGTAGTTCATTATCAGAGAAAGTAGTTGAACTTTCGGGTCAGCTAAATAATTTATCTACGAAGGTAGATGATAATCTGAATGACACAAAACCGGAAGTCTTTAATGACACAGAAGAGTGCGAACAAATTAGGGAATTCAAACAAAATCAGAATCAAATTAATACACAACACCAAAGTGAAATCCGGGAAGTACAAGATCAGCTGACACAGGTAATACAAGAATTACGTATTTCAGAGGACACTCGAGCCCCAATATGGAAAGAGGGACATAAAAATACGGAACAGCCACAAAATAATAACACAGCGCATTTCGGAAATTATGAAAGGAATTGACAAGGTGCGCCGAATTTTGAAATGGAACCGCCAAAACGACATAACAATGACCGATATGCGACTCGCCGACATGATGACTTTGACTATAAGCTGTTCATTACTACACGTAAATTTAAAACATTTAAGAATTCCGGCAACGACATTCATCCGCAAGCGTGGCTTCATCAATTCTGTCATTGTTTTCCTCTCAACTGGTCATTAGAGCACAGATTAGAATTTATGCGTGTCTATTTAGAGAATGAACCAGCTGTAAGAATGCGATCGTCATTCACGATTGTCACAGTGAAGGAGAATTTTACTATGCCTTCCTCTCAGCATATTGGTCTCAAGCTACACAAGACCGAGTAAAACATAGCATCATAATGATGAAACATTTCGAACAATCTGAATTTTCCAGTCTTGTAAAATATTTTGAAGACATGTTGCACAAGAATCAGTACCTGTCAAACCCATACAGCCCCTCAGAACTCATCCGCATTTGCTTAATCAAATTACCTGAACATTTACGACATATTATTTTTGCTGGACGTTGCAAAGATGAAATTGAAGCTTTTCAGAGACTGTTACAAGAGCTGGAAATTGACACTGACTATCGCGGAACTCGAAAACAGGAGCACAACAATTACAGGTTACATCTGTCACAATTCCGCGATGACAAGAAATAATACACGACAAGGCTATTCTTACAACGTAAATCGTGACCAAAACAGACACCACCCGTATGACAACCGTTGGCAGAGCAGTAATAATTACAGGGAAAGATCACCTCTCCGCGGTAATGACTATCACAGAGACAATCAGAGAAACAGACAATATGGGAACCAAAATAATTATTATCAAGGGAGACAGAATAACTTCAGATGCAACTGTCCAGCGCGCAGTTACGATTCAGGGAGAAATTCTCCACCACATGACCGACAAGAAAGAAACTATGGAATCCACCGACATGACGACAGACGATATGGTTTAATGACAGATCTGAATTGCATCAGAACTGACGGGATTCAAACAGAGCAGGGCCCTCTCGACAAGGTGAATTTGTAGAAGTTAGGTCTCCAAATCCCAATAACGACGCGCGCCAACAAAGACACAATAGGCAATGACTCATACCGCTGGCAGCCACAAAACGTACTTATGAAACTGACGACGCAGCTGCCGTAGCTAGTAATTACGTAAAAATGGAAGACATTAGGGAGATCTTAATCCAGGAGCACAACGTAAAACATAACAACATTGCATATCCTGTGATTCACATTACAGTAAATGACGTAAAATTTACGGCAGTACTTGACTCTGGCAGTCCCATTTCCATAATTAGTGAAACAGCTTTTAGCAAATGCAACAATGTTTGAAGTTAAATATCCAATCAAGACCCAAGAGAACTTATTGAAACAGAAATTACGAATGCATTGTTATAGTGAACAGATGTCACAGTGTTATTGTGTGTGTACATTCTTGCTTGTTAGTTGCGCGATTATGTAACGACTATAAGGCTTACATACTTAGAACATATACTGGTACTGCTAATGAGATTTTAATGCAACATTTTGGTTTACTTGAAAATACATTCTGGATTTAAAGTACTTTCAGTGAGATACCAGATGACACAGTGGTTAGTTTATGTGACAGCTACACGATTTTATCACAACGCTACTAATGAGTGACAATATACAATGTTGCTTTTGCAGTATTTCTGTTTTATATCTGCAAAGGTTTTCTGTATTATTCTGGAAAGTAATACATGTTTTAGTAGTAACTTTTGTGGTATAGCTACAATGAGACTGCCTCTTCCGTAGCACAGCAATACGTTACAGCACAGTACTTTCATCATCACAGCAATATGCGTAATAACTAAGATATCCATACGCAAAGCATTTCACTTTTGTTTATCATGAGGTAAATACATTGGCTTCTGCAGAACTTAGCTTTTGGAGGACGATAACTACGACACTTCCATAGAGATTATCTTACAACAAGACGCACAGTGTAGTGCTACAGTACACTTATTTGAGTGATTAATTTTGTACTTAAATCATTTATTTTTAAAGATATTTGAAGTACAACGATACAAAGGTTTTCCGTGATACATTTCATTCCATTGCTGTAATCTGTAACACCTGAGGGTATAATTACATTCATCCTCAAGGGGGTAACCGCCTACTTTGTGTACCTTGTGTGTGGCAAGCACAAGGAGCCCTAGCTAATATGGTATTTGCTTATACAACTTTACACATCGGTACCATATTTCTCTAACACACAATTACACGGCTATCTGATCATTTAACTGGGAGAGACAAACATTTATTTTACTTTTGAATGATATATTTGGTATGGGATCATGATTTTAAAGTACGTTTGAGGTAGATGACACCATTGAAATGAGCAGAGAATTTTTTTTTAGGTTTTGACATTATTGCAGAAAGCTACGACGATTTTGAGATTTGACTGAGGTGTTATGATGTTATTATTACGACGACGATGTGTATTATGCTGTTGAGGTATGTTTATGATCAATAAGCTGATGTTATATGAGGAATTTGATTATGCTATGTATTCATTATGATGAAATATTGAAGACATGTTGATGAATATGAATATGTACATGTGTAATAAGGTAATGAATAAGGAGGAGTAGTTAGGGACTCTGGTTTGTGAAAAAGGATGTTGGAAACCAAGAATCGTACTTTAGGAGTTATCAAATGTGTGTAAATGCGTGAATGTATCACAATGCCGGCGAAAATCTTGTGGACACTGTTATATTTACAGTATTTTGTTTCTACACATTTGTAAAGCAAACTGTTGACCTGTGAAATTTTTATATGAGACTGTCACTGTAGTGGAGACTGCTGTCGTAAATATTTCGGTAAGAAAGGTAAGTGACCGTGACGTAATGCGTTTTGAGCAGCCAGGTGTGCCAGCCGCCTTGAGAAAAAGCCATTAGGATGAGAAGAAAGACGCCATTATCCTCACTATTGGCATTTCTTTGTAGAAAGCACCGCAATTACGACATGCTCAAACTTGAAAACATATAATTACACTGTGGAGCTCTTAATTTATGATATTTACTAAAATGCCTAATGAAATGATGAGAAACATTTTACATCTATTGTCTTTCTAGTTGAGAGATTTGCTCATTTTGTTTAATATCTAGTTTCTAGCTGCACTGCAGCATTGGTTAAAATAGAATTTTATAGATGTACTAATATAAATATTTTCTGTCTACAGATCCAGTAAATACTAGTTTTGTAAAACACTTCCGAAAAAATGAGGGAGCACAAAGACATTTCCCTTCAAAGGAACCGCATACATAATTTTCTTTTCAAGTACTTGGTAATTTATTTCATAGAATAAGTTTTTTTGGTGCACCACTTTAATTACATAGACATTAAGATGTGAATAGACATTTCCCTTGTCTGCATTGTTGTCTTTAGTGTAATATTTTTTCTGCTTGAGCTATGTCATATTTAGGTATAAGTTATTGCATTTGCTGCTGCTGTTTGCCAGGCATAGTGTTACTGAATTTCACTTTGTATTACTCTGTTAAGCTAGTTTTACTACTGATTTATTTTTCTTGTTGCTGCACATTGCCTCATATTAGTTGTAATGTTGTATTTGCTCTGTTAATTTATATTTACTGATGCTTGCTTTGCCAATTTGCATTTTTTATCTTTGCTGTTTGTGTTAATTGTTTTGCGCTGCTGCATTGCCTCGTCCCTTAGTTTAGCATCTGAGCTCAGTAGATTTAAGTTAGCTTAAGAGGGGGTAGACTATATAAGAGAATGAGTAGCGATGAATTGGAAGAAATGCATTGAGAAGTTATACGAAAAAAGTACAGAGCGCAGGTATAGGTAGGATTTCCTTGGAAATTAATGATGAGGTAAGATAATGGAAAATAAATAATGAGGTAAGAAATATGTGTACATATAAATACAGAAAGCATGCTTGGATAGGATTTTTTTTGGTGGAAACAAATGTTGAAATAAGATGAAAGATCTATGGAATGAAGTTTTGGGTCGGACTGCAGTACCAAATGTTACACTGAGAACAAACCCTGTCCTTTCCTTTTGTGTTATCCCACTATGTGTTTGTGTACCCTTGTGTATTTGTTTTCTTCCTGTCTCTGTGTACTGTTTCATAGAATTTTTTCTCTTCTAATACTAAGCTACATTCACTATGATGAGGAATACTGTTATCCTCAAATATAATTTGCATTAATAATATGTTATTTACTTCGTAAAGATGTTTAGACATTATTTATTCTGTTTTGTTTTAATGCTCATGTGTGAAGTTGATGTTTCAAAAGTTATTCTGATCTTTTATGTATTTACTTACGTCATATTTCTTGTAACAGTGATGTATATGTTATTTCGATTCTTTTGTAAAGCCCATATTACTAGAAGTGTTATCTGTATTGTTATGTTCTTTAATGATGTATTTTGTACCTTTGTTATTGTATTCTTATGTTATAAAATAGTAATTGACACCAGTTAATCAAATTAAGTAACTTGTAAGTTACATTTCACTGCACATGCTTCTGTTGGTCATAGTATATGGATAATAAGTGAGAAGTTGGGACTGTTTGTGCTTGCACAAGCGTTAATAATTCAGCAAGGGACTGGTTAACAGCATTGCTGGTTCTAAGGACAATTCAAAAACTTTGTGAGTGCACAAGTGGTGGTTTATGGACTTGCTATATTCTCCGCAAGACTCTTCGATGGTGATTGTGCACCTGCACAGTCGCAACAGATGATTGTTGACCGTCTCTACAAGGTCTACAGTGGGTCTGCACCTTTGATGACCCACCAATACCATTATTTCTACAAGGACTGCAGTGGGTCTGCACCTCTGGTGGCCCGCCAATACCGTAATCTCTACCAGGACTACAGTGGGTCTACTCTGTGATGACCTACCTACCAGTATTCTTCAAAACTTCGACTGACTCTGCTGTGGGTTTGCTCTGTTGTGGCCCGTTACCTGTCTGCATGTCAAGAGTCAGCACTGTCTTTCCGCTGGAAGGTCAACACTACTTCTTCAAGACTGCATGGAAATCCACTACTTCCATGTGCATTTTCTTTTACTGCTCAGACTTTGAGAAAAACACTGCAATTTTACTGTGATGAATGATCAGGACTGTCTTTATGGACTGTGAGAAAATTTTAGCTTTTGACCAACATTGAATCAATAAGTGTGTGCATTTGATATCTTTGTTATTGTAATTATGAAAAATTTTATCAAATCATTATTGGCCACTGCCCAAAACAATTTGTAAATTTTTTTGTGGGGAGCATGGGGGCTATGCAAGTAGGCTGTTTATGTTTTCTTATTGGCAACGTTATGTAGCGCTCTGCATGAAAATCACTGGCTGTACTAGTAGGCTGTTTATGTTTTCTTATTGGCAATGTTACGTAGCGCTCTGTATGAAAATCACTGGCTGTGCTGTGTGCAGTCTGTGGCTAGTTTGCATTGTTGTCTGTCATTGTAGTGTTGGGCAGCTGGATGTTAACAGCGCGTAGCGTTGCGGAGTTGGAGGTGAGCCGCCAGCAGTGGTGGATGTGGGGAGAGAAATGGCGGAATTTTGAAATTTGTAAGACTGGATGTCATGAACTGCTATATATATTATGACTTTTGATGACTATTAAGGTAAATACAATGTATGTTCTCTATAAAAATCTTTCACTTGCTAACTATGCCTGTCAGTAGTTAGTGTCTTCAGTAGTTTGAATCTTTTATTTAGCTGGCGGTAGTGGTGCTCGCTGTATTGCAGTAGTTCGAGTAACCAAGATTTTTTTGAGGTAAGTGATTTGTGAAACGTATAGGTTAATGTCAGTCAGGGCCATTCTTTTGTAGGGATTTTTGAAAGTCAGATTGCGTTGCGCTAAAAATATTGTGTGTCAGTTTAAGCGCAGTCTTGTATAATTGTTCTAAGGGGACGTTTCATATCCACACTGGCTGTGCTGTGTGCAGTCTGTGGCTAGTTTGCATTGTTGTCTGTCATTGTAGTGTTGGGCAGCTGGATGTTAACAGCGCGTAGCGTTGCGGAGTTGGATGCGATCTTTCCAATTTAGATTATTTGTAATTGTAATCCCTAAGTGTATAGTTGAATTTAATTGTGCGACTTACCGCGTAATCGGAATTTAGCTGATTTCTTTTAGTACTCATGTGAATAACTTCACACTTTTCCTTATTTAGGGTCAATTGCCACTTTTCGCACCATACAGATATCTTATCTAAATCATTTTGCAAGTGGTTTTGATCATCTGATGACTTTACAAGACGGTAAATTACTTCATCATCTGCAAACAATCGAAGACGGCTACTCAGATTGTCTCCTATGTAGTTGATATAGATCAGGAACAATTGACGGCCTATAACACTTCCTTGGGGAACATCGTATACTACTTTTGTTTTACTCGAAGACTTTCCATCTATTAGTACGACCTGTGACCTTCCTGACAGGAAATCATGAGTCCAGTCGCACAACTGAGGCGATACTCCATAGGCACGCAGTTTGGTTAGAAGACGCTTGTGAGTAACGGTGTCGAAAGCCTTCTGGAAATCTAAAAATATGGAACAATTTGACTTCCCTTGTCTGTAGCAATTATTACTACATGAGTATAAAGAGCTAGTTGTGTTTCAAAAGAACGATATTTTCTGAAACCGTGCTGACTATGTGTCAATAATGTTCGAATACAGTATATGTTTCAAAACCCTACTGCAAATCGACGTTAGTGATATAGGCCTGTAATTCAGCGGATTACTCCTACTTCCCTTTTTGGGTACTGGTGTGACTTGAGCAATTTTCCAGTCTTTAGTTATGGATCTTTCTGTGAGCTAGTGCTTGTATATAATTTCTAAATATGGAGCTATTTTATCAGCATACTCTGAGAGGAACCTGACAGTTATACAATCTGGACCGGAGGCCTTGCCTTTATTAAGTGATTTAAGCTGCTTCGTTAGATCGAGGATATCTACTTGTATGTTTCTCATCTTGGTAGTTTTTCTTGTTTGGAATTCAGGAATCCTTACTTCGTCTTTTTTGGTGAAGGAGTTTCGAAAAACCGTGTTTAATAACTCTGCTTTAATGGCACTGTCATCAATGACTTCACCGTTGTTATCGCGGAGTGAAAGTATTGATTGCGTCTTGCCACTGGTGTGCTTTATGTATGACCAGAATCTCTTTGGGTTTTCTGCCAGATTTCGGGACAGAATTTCGTTGTGGAAATTATTAAAAGCATCTCGCATTGAAGTACGCACCGTATTTCGAACTTCTGTAAAACTTTGCCAATCATGGGGATTTTGCGTTCTTTTAAATTTGACGTGTTTTTTTCGTTGCTTCTGCAATAACGATCTGACCCGTTTTGTGTGCATGGGGGATCAGTACCATCACTTATTAATTTATGTGGTACATATCTTTCAATTGCTGTCGATACTATCTCTTTGAAAACATTCCACAACTATTCTACTCTTACATGATCAAATCGGAATGAGTGAAGACTGTCTCTTAAGAAGGCGTTAAGAGCATTTTTATCAGCTTTTTACAATAGATATACTTTGCGTTTCTTTTTGATGGTTGTGGGCTTATGAACTAATTGTTCAAAATAATTTTATGAGGAAGCATTCAGTACAATTTCGGATGACATTTAATGGCTGCCGCCGAGTTTGAACATATAATTTTCCCAGCATATCGAGGGTAGATTGAAGTCACCACCGACTATAATTATATGAGCGGGGTACTTATTTGAAATGAGACTCAAGTTTTCTTTGAACTGTTCAGTAACTATATTTTCTGAGTCGGGGGTCGGTAAAACGATCCAATTAATAATTTAGTCCGATTGTCAGGTATAACCTCTACCCATACTATTTCACACGAACTATCTACTTCAATTTCGCTACAAGGCAAACTACCTCTGACAGCATTAAATACTCCACAACCAACTGTATTTAATCTATCCTTTCTCAACACTGTTAAATCGTTTGAATTAGAGATTAGAGCTCTGGTTCTTTCCCAACATATCTACGAGAATTTACAACTGCAATGCCTATAGTTTCTACGACTATCTTACTGTGTTTTACCTGCCCACTTTTAGACGGACGTACCTTCTGTGGTTCCCTGAGACCGCCTGACCTAAAAAACCGCCCAGTCCCTTCCACACAGTCCCCGCTACCCGTGTATGTGTGTAGTCGACTCGTGATCTATTAAGCGGCAGCCGGAAACTCACCACCCGATGGCGCGCCAAGGAATCTGCAGCCTACACGGTCACAAAACCGCCTGAGCCTCTGATTCAGACCCTCCACTCTGCTCTGCACCAAAGGGCCACAGTCGGTTCTGTCGACGACGCTGCAGATGGTGAGCTCCGCCTTAATCTCGGAAGCAAGACTGGCAGTCTTTACCATTTCCGCTAGCCGCCCTAAACCAAACAAAATCTGCTCCGATCCAAAGCGACACACGTCATTGGTACCGACATGAGCCACCACCTGCAGTTGGGTGCACCCTGTACTCTTCATGACATCCGGAAGCACCCTTTCATATCCGGAATGACTCCCCCCGGAATGCACACTGGCTTCCTTCCCCGCTTTTGCAACTGTGTTCCTAAGGGGCCCCATTACGCGCCTAATGTTGGAGTTCCCAACTACTAGCAAACCCAACCCCTGTGAATGCCCAGACCTTGCGGGCCGAAAAGCTTTCTTTGGACCAGGGTGGACGACTGTATCCGGCTCAGAGACATCGTCAGCCACAGATAAAGCCCGAAACCTGTTCGTCAAACGAACCGGGGAGGCCCTATGATCGGCCCCTCGGAAAGTTTTTCACTGCCTGCCGGACTTTGGAATGATCTCCCACTCGACCACGGGTGAGGGGTCAACCTCAGTGCAGGCAGTACCCGGGGCGGCCACAGCAGTGAACCGATCGAGGAGACATGGGACGTGTTCAACGTCCCTCGCATCCCTGCGTTCCATCTCCCACAGTGACGCCCCTTGGCAGCAGCCTCAAGCTGTGTGACAGAAGCCAAAGCAGCCTCGAGCTGTGAGCGAAGGGTCGCCAACACAGCTCGCATCTGTACACAACAATCACAGTTCCTATCCATTACTGCAGTCGCTCCTGTTTGAAGCTCGTAAAAATATACAGGGTGATTCAAAAAGAATACCACAACTTTTGGAATTTAAAACTCTGCAACGACAAAAGGCAGAGCTAAGCACTATCTGTCGGCGAATTAAGGGAGCTATAAAGTTTCATTTAGTTGTACATTTGTTCGCTTGAGGCGCTGTTGACTAGGCGTCAGCGTCAGTTGATGCTAAGATGGCGACAGCTCAACAGAAAGCTTTTTGTGTTATTGAGTACGGCAGAAGTGAATCGACGACAGTTGTTCAGTGTGCATTTCGAACGAAGTATGGTGTTAAACCTCCTGATAGGTGGTGTATTAAACGTTGGTATAAACAGTTTACAGAGAGTGGGTGTTTGTGCAAAGGGAAAAGTTCTGGACGGCTGAGAACGAGTGATGAAAATGTAGCACGCATCCAGCAAGCATTTGTTCGCAGCCCAGGAAAATCGACTCGTAGAGCTAGCAGAGAGCTGCAAATTCCACAATCAACTGTATGGAGAGTCCTACGAAAAAGGTTAGTTATGAAACCTTATCATCTGAAATTGGTTCAAGCACTGTCTGCAGCTGATAAGATTAAAAGAATCGATTTCTGTGATTTTATCCTTGCTCAAATGGAAACAGATGAATCTTTCGTTTCAAAAATTGTGTTTAGTGATGAAGCAACTTTCCACACTAACGGGAAAGTCAACCGTCACAATGTCTGTATATGGGGCACTGAGAATCCGCGGGAAACAACTCAGTATGAACGTGACTCGCCTAAGGTGAACGTTTTCTGTGCCATTTCAGCCAATAAAGTTTTTGGTCCCTTTTTCTTCGAAGGTGCTACTGTAACTGGACTACAGTATCTGGAGATGTTAGAGAATTGGCTGTCCCCTCAGCTCGAACAAGAAGCACAACAATTCATATTTCAGCAGGATGGAGCGCCACCACATTGGCACTTATCTGTCCGTAACTACCTGAACGTCAACTACCCGAGGCGATGGATCGGCCGCCAGGCAGCCCGTGACAGAGCACTTCATCACTGGCCTCCAAGAAGCCCTGATCTTACCCCCTGCGATTTTTTCTTATGGGGGTATGTTAAGGATATGGTGTTACGGCCACCTCTCCCAGCCACCATTGATGATTTGAAACGAGAAATAACAGCAGCTATCCAAACTGTTACGCCTGATATGCTACAGAGAGTGTGGAACGAGTTGGAGTATCGGGTTGATATTGCTCGTGTGTCTGGAGGGGGCCATATTGAACATCTCTGAACTTGTTTTTGAGTGAAAAAAAACTTTTTTAAATACTCTTTGTAATGATGTATAACAGAAGGTTATATTATGTTTCTTTCATTAAATACACATTTTTAAAGTTGTGGTATTCTTTTTGAATCACCCTGTACAACAGACGAACGCTGTGCTCGCCTTAGCTGCAGGAACTGGTGGTGCGCTCTCGCTGACGGTCTAACCGACACTGAGGCTCTAACCAAACAAACAAAAGCATTTACGATACGAAGGTCGATACAAAGGTCGATAGCAACGGCGGTACTGTACACTACACTGTTATTCAAATAAAAGGTTGTACCTAATAAGCACTCAAACACACAAGAAATTATAAAAAATAAAGTAGTAACTACCCAAATAACTGAAAATAAGTCGCTCCTGTATGAAGTTCGTAAAAACATGTAACAAGTGAACGGTGTACCTGCTTTATTAGTAGCAGAAACTAGCGGTGCGCTCTTGCTGACGGTCTAACTTGTATCTCGCTTATTGCTACACTACAGGAGCATCTGGCTTTGGTAACAATACTGAATGTGGAACAATTGGTCACACCACTGTACTAAGGTGGAGGCAATGGCGAAATGTTGCGTCAGCTGATTACTGCAAACACTGTGATTATGATAGCTTCCACTGGCCAGCGTTGCAACAATACAAAGTAAAGTAACAGAAGACGTCATAGACCCCACCTTAGTTTTGTGCTACCATTCGGAGAACGTTGTGAAAAAAGAGAGTTCTACCAATGAGATACAGAAAAAGACTGAAAGAAAACTGCTAGAGAAATCTTAATAGCGACACACGCAACTGTAAGAAGAACAGTACATTTAGCCTACAGTTACTTTCACGCGCAGATATATCAGATGAGAGACACTGTAAGGGGTCCGTAGGCCCTTACTATAAATTTGCACTCGGCACATGTCGATAGGGCGAACAATCGATTGTGTCGTGTGGCGAGAGCGAGTGTGGAGCTGAGCCAGTGCCATGTTGCGGGTAGAGGTGTGTGGAGGTCTTTGTTGAAATGTAAGGCTTTAATGGAGAAGGGAGTCGCCATCGCCGTGGCTAGACCCCTTTGTACTAGAGTAATACCGGGAAGGTGAAGAAGTATTATTATGAAAGTGATCAGTGACATTTCTAGTGCCGATATTTTGGTTTCACGTCTACCGCGCCGGCATCATCTTGGATTGCAGTGTTGGATTGCAGTGTTGGATGCAGTGATGGATTACCGTGTGACGATAATGGAAAATGAAGAAGCCTGTGCTGAGATTAGCCGTAATTAGATATGTATGACGAAGGCAGTGGCTGTCTCCGTTTTTCTTGTGTTTTTGAGACGAATATAGGTTCGTAATTAGTGAAACTGTGTTGGTGTTTTTCTTGCTACGAGACATTTCGTTATTACAGTATTGAACAGGACGAACTGGAAAGTAACAACTTCCGTAGCAGTCAATTCCGATTACCAGCCCCATTAGGTACACGGTCATATTAATAATAAATATTGGGCTGCTATTCGATCAGATCAGGTTGGGATAAATAAACGGAGGTATTACAACACCTATAGTAACAAAACTGGTACTGGAAATAAATCACGATTAATTAACTCGAATGACAGTTGATTTTACGCTGAATATGCTGCAGAATGAGTCCCTTCCTTCGATCATATTTATCCAGAATCTCTTGCGCAGCACATAGTCCTGCAGGAGACTGGTCAAGAGCGCAGTTCAGTTCGGCTTCCAAAGCAGTAAAAGATCGGGCACACAAAATTACAGACCAACATCACTGACACACTGTTGCAGGATCATAGATCATATCGTATAAGGTTAAACATTACGACGTTCCGGGAGGTAAGCAAATATTCTCTCAAACGATCAGTTTGCTTTTTTTAGATAAGACATCTCGGAAACAGTATTTAGTGGTAAACATGTACATTCCGATTCCATAGAGTACTCGATTCTGAATCATATCGTGCACTATTAACAAAGACACGATCGTACATAATATTTTCGGAGATATGTCACTGCCGCGGTGAAAATTTGACTAACAGTGTGGTGTCACCGCCAGACACCACACTTGCTATGTGGTAGCTTTAAATCGGCCGCGGTCCATTTAGTACATGTCGGACCCGCATGTCGCCACTGTGTGATCGCAGACCGAGCGCCACCACAAGGCAGGTCTCGAGATACGGAATAGCACTAGCCCCAGTTGTACGACGACTTTGCTAGCGACTACACTGACGAAGCCTTTCTCTCATTTGCCGAGAGACAGTTAGAATAGCCTTCAGCTAAGTTCATGGCTACGACCTAGCAAGGCGCCATTAGCCATTTTAAGATAGAGTCTCACTTGTATCATCAAGAAATGTCTCATCAAGAACGATGTATACAACAAGGATTAAAAGTTAAGTAGAATAGCAGCTACGTACTTTTCTTGCTACCATTCATTACGTATCTTGTTTCAGACCTCTCTCTAGATTAACGCGTGCCTTTCGGCTACTTCAGTGTGGCGTAGCTGTCTTGTTACGCCACAACAAACAGAACCCAGAAATGGAAGGAGAATACTCTATAGAAACGAAATTAGCACCAGGTGTGCCATTGAATCTTAAAATTACCTCTAATGTTCTCTGTATACAGGGTGGTTACAATTAAACTTCTGCCGTTTGAGCCCCCATCCCCTTGCCAAACAGGTGATCATACGACCGTGAAACTCTGTAGAAACATTTCTAAGGACACGCGGGACATAAATAGCAAATAAACCACTAAAAGAAACACATTTTAATTTCCACATGAGATGGTAACATTTTTTAACTGTGTACTATGTTTGCGTTCCAGGTGACGACCGTCTGCACCCACGACAGCCTGGAATCGCAGTACAGATTGCTATGATGCTGCCCGAAACTACGGCCCACCATGGAATGTTCGTCGTGACACAGCTCACGCACTGCTTCGAGATCGCACTCTGCGTCTTCTGCAACAATTAGTGGCGCAACTGGTCTCTACCAGGAGCGATTCCCTAATTGCCACTCAATTCGAACTCCCGAATCATGTTCTTCAACCCCGGTGCGGAAAGAGGATCTCTCCGTATTTTTTTAGTGTGTAGATACTCGCGAAGAGCAGCAACGCTGTTGCTGCCGTTTTGATCCAACAGCTTTACGAGTAAAGTCCTGCTCACCTCGTCCAGACCTGTGTTGACTGTCTGCACTTGTAATGCTCACTGATGCTTGTGTTTCAATCCTACATCGCTCTGCCGGTACCGGCGTCTAACGGCAAGTCGTGACACGAACTGCAGCGCACAAAAATGGTTAAAATGGCTCTGAGCACCAACTTCTGCAGCGCACAGATTAAACATAATTTCTATAAAGTTCGGTCGCCATGTGGCCACATGATAAACAGTTTTCCGTCTACAATGGGACAAGTAGCGGAAATTTAATCACAACCACTCTGTACATAAACGATTTATCAGACAGGATCGGCAAACGTATAAGATTGAATGCCGGTTGTGTTGTCCTTTCCAGAAAAGTATCGTCAGTCGGAGATCATGCTGAAACACTTGCACGAAATATCCACTTTGAAACTTCCTGGCAGATTAAAACTGTGTGCCCGACCGAGACTCGAACTCGGGACCTTTGCCTTTCGCGGGCAAGTGCTCTACCATCTGAGCTACCGAAGCACGACTCACGCCCGGTACTCACAGCTTTACTTCTGCCAGTACCGGGCGTGAGTCGTGCTTCGGTAGCTCAGATGGGAGAGCACTTGCCCGCGAATGGCAAAGGTCCCGAGTTCGAGTCTCGGTCGGGCACACAGTTTTAATCTGGCAGGAAGTTTCATATCAGCGCACACCCCGCTGCAGAGTGAAAATCTCATTCTGGGAATATCCACTTTGTTTCTCTTTAGAGTAAGATAATGCCTACAACAAAAAGAAAGAACCCGATACTATCCGACTGCAAGATTAGTGGTGAACAACTTAAGAATGTCATACCGTACACGTATACTATCTGCTCATAAGTATCCGGACATCTAATAGCTAACATTAATACTGAATGAGTCGACTCTTCCTGTTTATGGCGGCTTGGAATCTGCTGGGGACACTTTCAGTGAGGCGTGTGAATGTGTGTGGAGTAATGCCAGCCCATCCTTCCTCAACCGAGAGAAAGTACTGATGGTGGACGCTGGAGCGAGACGACGCTCTATCTGATCACAAAGGTGTCCCGTTGGGTTCAGGTGGGACTATGGGCAGGCCAGTCCATGTCAGTCATGTTACTGTCGGCAAACCACTGTCTTACAAATGCTGTTTTATGATACGGTACATTGTCAAGCTAACACAATCGTCATTTCCAGTCTGTTCCTCTACTACACGTACTACACAACACTGTAAAATGTGTTCATATCCTTCGGCATTTAGCGTTTTCTTAAGCTGAATAAGAGGACGATGCTCTAGCCACGAAAAACGCCCCCATACCGTAACACCACCTCCTCTGTACGCCACTGTAGGCACTGTCCACCTTGTCAAGTAGGTTTCTTCAGGCATCGGTCAAAGCCAAACGCTTCCATCAGACTGCCACAAGGCACAGCATAGTTCATCACTCCAGGTGACTCGTTTTTAATCCACTGTCCAGTCGCCTAGCTCCTTACGCCACGTCAAGTGCAGCTTAGCGCTAACCAGAGAAAAGCCTGGCTTGTGAGGAGCTGCTCGACATTCTTTTTAAGCCCCTACGCACACTCACTGTGCTAGCTGGGCTGCTGGTAACACTTTACAACTCACGAGTGATTTCTTCCGTTGATTCTACACGCTTTTTTACAACCACCCTCCTCAATGTTTCAGCACGTCAGTACATGACGTCTCCCAGGTGGTTGATCCTTCGCCACTCCACAGTCACATAACTAATAACTGACTTGGCCAACTTTAGAATGGCTGAAATGTCCCTGATGGATATGATGATCCGGTGTCGTCCAATGACTAGTTATCGGTCGAATTCACTGAGCTTTCCTGAGTGACCCATTTTGCTGTTCCTGCGTCTCCACTGACGTATCAGTACTCCCCATCTTCTCTTACGCTAATGGCTTGGCCTCTCGTAACATCTAGTGGTCAATTATTCATTAAATATGGGCGTACGAATACTTTCTGTCAGATACTGTATAAGTAGTGAAGATTCGCATGGGGAATCATTCTGGCGACGCTACGAACCACCAATTTTGAACCAAAACACCTTTGCAATGTTAGACATTCTCTGGTCAAGCGAATTTCAGTAAGTCGCTACTCTCAGTCAGATTACAAGGGTTGGAACTTCAATAGTTGCATCTGTTTATTCACAACCGATACAAAAGAGTTACATGTTTGCACCTGTTACTGTCCTTCAGAGTATTCACCAGCGTTGTGTAGAACTCGCTGCCAGCGACGTGGAAGGCGTAGTGTACCGTTAACAGAGCCTGTTCTGTTGATGGTACGAATGGAGCGAATCTCTGGAACAGTTCTGAAGCGAACGCCACGAAGTGGTTCCTTCATCTTCGGAATCAAATCAGAGTCACACGGACTTAAGTCTGGGGAATATGGTGGATGGTACAGTACTTCCCAGTCCCAGTCCCATCGAGCGAACAGAGCAGCCACAGCTTGCGCCCGCGCGTTGTCGTGCAAAATGATGTGTAGGTTGCGCAAAGTTGGTCGCAGGTGATGCTCCAAAAATGAACAGTAATACTGTGCATTGACAGTCTGCAGTGGAGGAACGTAATGCGTTAGGATAACACCATCACAGTCGTACACGATGTAAGTAGGCTGTTTAGGTTTTTTTATTGGTAACGCCACCTGTGTGCAGTCTGTGTCTAGTTTGCATTGTTGTCTGCCATTGTAGTGTTGGGCAGCGGCAGCTGGATGTGAACAGCGCGTAGCGTTGCGCAGTTGGAGGTGAGCCGCCAGCAGTGGTGGATGTGGGGAGAGAGATGGCGGAGTTTTGTAATTTGTCATGAACTGGTATATATATTATGATGATATTAAGGTAAATACATTGTTTGTTCTCTATTAATATCTTTCATTTGCTAACTATCCCTATCAGTAGTTAGTGCCTTCCATAGTTTGAATCTTTCATTTAGCTGGCAGTAGTGGCGCTAACTATATTGCAGTAGTGGGAGTAACCAAGATTTTTGTGAGGTAAGCGATTTGTGAAACGCATAGGTTAATGTTAGTCCGGGCCATTTTTTTTTGTAGGGATTGTTGAAAGTCAGATAGCGTTGCGCTAAAAAAAATATTGTGTGTCAGTTTAAGCACAGTCATGTATAATTGTTCAAAAGGGGACGTTTCATATGTCGACCCTTAGCCGAGGATACCTCACTGGAATCTTCTGATTTTTTTCTTGTAGTTTGTGTAATTAGTGTAGCTATTGTTTATTGCTAGCGCGTAATCATAGAGGGAATTTCCTTTGTAGTTGCAGTCTTTCATTGTTGTACAGTAAAACAGTTGTGGCATGCATGTAGATTTGCAGCAAGTATTTCGCAGCTGCGCTTGCAATTAACTAGATATGATTTTCAGTGCTATGTTAATGTGTTCTCTTATTTTTGCTCTTCAAATTGTGCTTTTCTGTGTAATTGTGTGAAATATTGTGACAATAATGGCGTGTGAAAAACGTACCACTAGGCTCCAAAGTGAACTGAGAAATAATAGTGACGACGAGCGTAGCTTATCAGCACCACTGTGTAATGAAGTAACAGACATTCAAAGTGGTAATTTGGTAATAGTGCATAGGGAAATGGAGCGAGCGGCAAACAATGGTGTAGACAGTGAAACAAATAGTGAACAGGGAAGCATTATCGATCGATCGGTCGGCAACAGCTCGCCTCAGGAATCGGGAATGACAGGACACAATCTTGCAAATACTGCAGATTCAGATATTGGGTCCTCACCGTTTTCTCAAATAAGTGAAGACATATTTTCTGCTTGTCAAAATGTCAATGTTGCCGGTGCAAATTCACTGCCGAAAAGCACTGAGGAACATGTTTCAGACACCAGTGCATTGTTATTACAGTTAATGCAACAAATGGGACAAAAGCTACAAAAGTTAGACACAACACTTGAACAAAATCAGAAACAAATGGGACAATATCTTCAAAAGTTAGACACGATGGAACAAAATCAGAGACAAACACAGCAACAGCTTCAAAAGTTAGACTCATTGGAACAAACTCTTGAACAAACACGTGAAGACTTAACTACTGAGTTACATAACATCAAATCGAAATGTCAAAAAGTTTGTAATGACGTAAAAACACAAATTTGTGAGCATTTCCAACCTATTTTTTCGCGGCACGAAAATGCATTACAGAATCACGAAGCAGCCATAAAAGAACTGCAAACTATTCTTCATGAAAATCATGAGACCTTGCAAGCTAAATTTGACTCAGTTGCATCTACCAATTCGGTTACGCAACTTGCAAAAACTCAGGAAAACTTAAAGGACACAGTAGATACTCTGAAAATTGGTTCAGAAAAACACACTGAGGAAATAAGTACACTATCGGAGAAAGTAGCCGAACTTTCGGATCAGTTCACTAATTTATCTACGAAGGTAGATGATAATCTGATTGACGCAAGACCGGTAGTCTTTAATGACACAGAAGAGTACGAACAAATTAGGAAATTCAAACAAAACCAGAATCAAATTAATACACAATACCAAAGAGAAATCCGGGAAGTACAAGATCAGCTGACACAGGTAATACAAGAATTACGTATTTCAGAGGACACTCGCGCTCCGACACGGGAAGAGGGACGTAGAAATACGGAACAATCACAAAATAATAACACAGGACACTTCGGAAATTATGAAAGAAATTGGCAATGTGCACCGAATTTTGGGATTGAAGCGCCGACACGACGTAACAGTGACCGACATGCGACTCGCCGACACGATGATTTTGACTATAAGCTGTTCATTACTACTCGTAAATTCAAAACGTTTAAGAATTCTGGCAACGACATTTATCCACAAGCGTGGCTCCATCAATTCTCTCATTGTTTTCTTCCCAACTGGTCATTAGAGCACAGATTAGAATTTATGTGTGGCTACTTGGAGAATGAACCAGCTGTAAGAATGTGATCGGTCATTCATGATTGTCACAGTGAAGGAGAATTTTATCATGCTTTCCTCTCAGCATATTGGTCTCAAGCTACACAAGACCGAGTAAAACATAGCATCATAATGATGAATCATTTCGAACAATCTGAATTTTCCAGTCTTGTGAAATATTTTGAAGACATGTTGCACAAGAATCAGTACCTGTCAAACCCATACAGCCCCTCAGAACTCATCCACATTTGCTTAATCAAATTGCCTGAACATTTACGACATATTATTTTGGCAGGACGTTGCAAAGACGACATTGAAGCTTTTCAGGGACTCTTACAAGAATTAGAAATTGACACTGACAATTGCGGAAAGCGAAAACAGGGACACAACAATTACAGGTCACATCCGTCACAATTCCGTGACGACAGAAACAATAACTGGACACGACAAGGCTATTCTCACAACACATATCGTGACCAAAACAGACACCACCCGTATGACAATCGTTGGCAGAATAGTAATAATTACAGGGAAAGATCACCTCTCCGTGGTAGTGACTATCACAGAGACAATCAGAGAAACAGACAATTTGGGAACCAAAATAATTATTATCAAGGGAGACAGATCAACTTCAGATGCAACGGTCCAGCGCGCAGTTACAATTCAGGGAGAAATTCTCCACCACGTGACCGACAAGAAAGAAACTATGGAATCTACCGACATGACGACAGACGATATGATCGTAACGACAGACCTGAATTGCATCAGAACTGACGGGATTCAAATAGAGCAGGGCCCTCTCGACAAGACGAATTTGTAGAAGTTAGGTCTCCAAATCCCAATAACGACGTGCGCCAACAAAGAGACAGACAATGACTCGCACCGCAGGCAGCCACCTGCGCCGGCTGGCTCAGAGAAAAATAACACAGACGCTAACCTTGAGAAAAGATTTAGCATTCCTTACCGACGTATAAAACATGACAATTGCTTTTCAGTTGAAAGTCTGCGTACTAGGAAGAGTAAAGGTTTACACCACATTTCACATGTAAAACCGTTTATTGAATGATAATCTGCTGTTTAACTTTGTCTTTGCCATAAAACTTTTCACTTTACATTACTAGTATGCTTAGTCAGACTTAGAATCTGTTAACATGCAACAATGTTTGAACTTAAATATCCAGTCTAGAACCTAGGGAACATTTTTAAACAGAAATTACGAATGCATTTTTATAGTGAACAGACGACACAGTGTTGTTATTTGTACATTCTTGCTTGTTAGTTGCACGATCACGTAACGACTATAAGGCTCACATACTTAGAACATATACTGGCACTGCTAATGAGATTTTCATGCAACATTTTGGTTTACTTGAAAAGACATTCTTTATTTGAAGTACTTTCTGTGGGATTAAAGATGACTTAGCACTTGGTTTCTTTGACAGCTACACAATTATATCACGACACTACTAATGTGTGACACAATTTACATTGTTGCTTTTGCAGTGTATCTGTTTTATATCTGCACAGTTTTTCTGAATTCTTCTGGAAAGTAAAACATGTTTTAGTAGTAACTTTTGTGGTATAGCTACAATGAGACAGCCTTTTTCGTAGCACAACAATACATTACATTGTAGTACTTTCTTGATCACGGTAAGGTACGTAATAACTAAGATATCTATACGCAAAGCATTTCACTTTTTTTTATCATGAGGTAAGTACATTGACTTCTGCAGAACTTAGCTTTCGGAGGACGATAACTACGATACTTCCACAGAGATTATCTTACAGCAAGACGCACATTTAGCGCTACAGGACACGTATTTGAGTGATTAATTTTGCACTTAAATCATTTATAAAGATATTTGAAGTACAATGATATAAAGGTTTTCCATGACACATTTCATTCCATTGCTGTAATCTGTAACACCTGAGGGTATTATTAATTAATCCTCATGGGGGTACACGCCTACTTTGTGTACCTTGTGTTTGGCAAGCACAAGGAGCCCTAGCTAATATGGTATTTGCTTACACAACTTTACACATCGGTACCATATTTCTCTAACACATAAATTACACAGCTATCTGATCATTTAACTGAGAGAGACAAACATTTATTTTACTATATCAGTGACAGATGTTTACGTAATTACACAGTTGGATAACTTCACACTTATGAAATTGTATTTTGTCTGTACTTTGTGAACTGTTCATATTTTTTCGGTGACATTGTGAACTTTGAATGATGTATTTGGTATGGGATCATGATTTTTAAAGTACATTTGAGGTAGATGACACTATTGAAATGAGCAGAGAATTTTTCTTAGGTTTTGACATTATTGCAGAAAGCTACGACGTTTTTGAGATTTGACTGAGGTGTTATGATGATATTTTTACGACGACGATGTGTATTATGCTACTGAGGTATGTTTATGATCAATAAGCTGATGCTATATGAGGAATTTGATGATGCTACTTATTGGTATGATGAAATATTGAAGAAGTGTCGACGAATATGTATATGTGTAATAAGGTAAGGAATAATGAGTAGTGGTTAGGGACTCTGACTTGTGAAAAAGGATGTTGGAAACCAAGAATCGTACTCTAAGAGTTATGAAATGTGTGTATATGCGTGAAGGTATCACAATGCCGGCGAAAATTTTTTGGACACTGCTATATTTACAGTATTTTGTTTCTACAGATTTGTAACGCAAATTCTTGACCTGTGAAATTTTTTATATGAGACTGCCACTGTAGCGGAAACTGCTGTCGTAAATATTTCAGTAAGAAAGCTAAGTGACCTTGACGTAATGCGTTTTGGGTGCCCAGCTGAGAGATAGCCGCCTGACAAAAGAAAGCCATTAGGTGGAGAAAAGAATAAAAAAAGGAGAGGCCATTATCCTCGCTATTGACATTTCTTTGTAGAAGGCATCGCAAATACGACACGCTCAAACTTGAAAACATATGATAACACTGTGGAGCTCTTAATTTATGATATTTACTGAAATGCCTAATGAAATGAACAGAAATATTTTATGTCTATACACCTGATTATGACTACTGTCTTTCTAGTTGAGAGATATTTTTTACTATCTTATGAAATGCCATATGACTTGCTTTATGTATTTATTTACTCATTTTGTTTAATATCTAGTTTCTAGCTGCACTGCAGCATTGGTTAAAATAAAATTTTTTAGATGTACTAATATAAATATTTTCTGTCTACAGATCGATTAAATAATAATTTTTCATAAAAATGAGGGAGCACAAAAAGACATTTACCTTCACAGGAACTGCATTCATAATTTTCTTTTCAAGTACTTGGTAATTTATTTTGTAGAATAAGTTGTGGTGCACCACTTTAATTACATAGACATTAAGATGTAATTATACATTTCCCTTATCTGCATTGTTATCTTTAGTGTAATATTTTTTCTGCTTGAGATATGTCTTGTTTAGACATAAGTTAATACTTTTGCTGCTGCTGTTTGCCAGGCATAGTGCTATTAAATTTCACTTTGTATTACTCTGTTAATCTAGTTTTACTACTGATTTATTTTTCTTGTTGCTGCACATTGGCTCATATTAGTTGTAATGTTACATTGCGTGGTAATTTAAATTTACTGCAGCTTGCTTTGACAATTTCCATTTTTTTTTCATTGCTGTTTGTGTTAATTGTTTTGTGCTGCTGCATTGCCTCGTTCCTTAGTTTAGCATCTGAGCTCAGTAGATTTGAATTAACTTAAGAGGGGGTAGACTATATAAGAGAATGAGTTGCGATGAATTGGAAGAAATGCATTGAGAAGCTATAAGAAACAGACTTGGCAAAAATGAGTATTGTGCACTGAGAAATAATTATTTTGTAAGAAATATGAATAGAATACAGAAAGCAGGTATAGATAGGACTTTTTGGGAATAATGATGAATGAAGGGAGATCTCCAAGAAGTAAAGAAAGTTTTGTTTGCAAAATACTGCAGTAAAACAAACCCTGTCCTTTCCTTTTGTGTTATCCCACTATGTGTTTGTGTACCCTTGTGTATTTGTTTTCTTCCTGTCTCTGTGTACTGTTTCATAGAATTTTTTTCTCTTCTAATACTAAGCTACATTCACTATGATGAGGAATACTGTTATCCTCAAATGTAATTTGCATTAATAATATGTTATTTACTTTGTAAAGATGTTTAGACAATATTTATCTGTTCTGTTTTGTTGCTTATATGTGAAGGTGATGTTTCAAAAGTTATTCTGATCTTTATGTATTTACTTATGTCATTATTTTTGTAACACTGATGTATATGTTTATTTCTATTCTTTTGTAAAGCCTGTGTTACTACAAATGTTATCTGTATTGTTATGTTCTTTAATGATGTGTTTTGTACCTTTGTTATTGTGTTCTTATGTTATAAAATTGTACTTGACACCAGTTCATCAAATTAAGTAACTTGTAAGTTCCATTTCACTGCACACATTTCTGTTGGTCATAGTACATGGACAATATGTGAGAGGTAGGGACTCTTAGTGTTTGCACGTGTGTTAATAATTCAGCAAGGGACTGGATAACAGCATTGCTGGTTCTAAGTACAATTCCAGAAACTTTGTGAGTGCACAAGTTGTGGTCCATGGACTTGCTATATTATCTGCAAGACTCTTCAATGGTGATTGTGCACCTGCACAGTCACAACAGATGGCTGCTGGCCATCTCTACAAGGAGTACAGTGGGTCTGCACCTCTGGTGGCCCACCAATACCGTAATCTCTACCAGAACTACAGTGGGTCTGCTCTGTGATGACCTACCTACCATTATTCTTCAAAACTTCGAATGACTCTGTTGTGGGTTTGCTATGTTGTGGCCCATTACCTGTCAGCATGTCAGAAGTCAGCACTGTCTTTCCGATGGAAGGACACTACTTCTTCAAGACTGCATGGAAATCCACTACTTCTGTGTGCATTCTCTTTTACTGTTCAGACTTTGAAAAACAAGAAAAACACTGTAATTTTACTGTGATGAATCAGGACTGTCTTTATGGACTGTGAGAAAATTTTAGCTTTTGACCAACATTGTATTAATACGTGTGTGCATTTGATATCTTTCTTACTGTAATTATGAAAATTTTTTTCAAATCATTATTGGCAACTGTCCAAAACAACTTGTAAAATTTTTTGTGGGGAGCATGGGGGCTATGTAAGTAGGCTGTTTAGGTTTTTTTATTGGTAACGCCACCTCTGTATAAAAATCACTGGCTGTGCTGTGTGCAGTCTGTGTCTAGTTTGCATTGTTGTCTGCCGTTGTAGTGTTGGGCAGCGGCAGCTGGATGTGAACAGCGCGTAGCGTTGCGCAGTTGGAGGTGAGCCGCCAGCAGTGGTGGATGTGGGGAGAGAGATGGCGGAGTTTTGTAATTTGTCATGAACTGGTATATATATTATGATGATATTAAGGTAAATACATTGTTTGTTCTCTATTAATATCTTTTATTTGCTAACTATCCCTATCAGTAGTGAGTGCCTTCCATAGTTTGAATCTTTCATTTAGCTGGCAGTAGTGGCGCTAACTATATTGCAGTAGTGGGAGTAACCAAGATTTTTGTGAGGTAAGCGATTTGTGAAACGCATAGGTTAATGTTAGTCCGGGCCATTTTTTTTTTGTAGGGATTTTTGAAAGTCAGATTGCGTTGCGCTAAAAAAAATTGTGTGTCAGTTTAAGCACAGTCATGTATAATTTTTCTAAGGGGACGTTTCAACGAGAATCACCACAACTTTCACCATACCCGGGCGCTGACGCACTTTCGACTTTCGCGGCGACCCATAATGACGGCATTCGTTGGATTGGCGTTTCAGTTCCGTCTAGTACGATGTGGCCCGTGTCTCATCCATTGTTGCGATACGGCGTAAGAGAGCCTCTCCTTCGCGCTCATAGAGCTCCAAATGCGTCTCAGCAGCGTCGTAACGCATCCATTTCTGCATTTCCGTCGAGTCATGCAGAACCCATCGTGATGCAATGTTTCGCATGCCCAAGCGTTCCTTCAGGATGCTAAGCACAGTCGTATGCGCTAATCCGGTTTCATGGGCGAGATCTCGAAGCGATCACTGTCCACTAAGGCGGCAACAGCACGCACTTCTTCAGAGACGCTAGGACGACCTGCCCGATGCATGTCTGCCACAATTTGCCGATCTTCGTTGAAGGCTTTTGCCCAACGTGCAACTGTTCTGTACAGCAATGCCGATTGCCCGCACGTCTCTTGAAGACCTTGATAACACTGTCGTGCTGTACGACCTCTGGCGCATTCAGTCTTGATCCAGTTCCGTCGTTCCTGTTTAGAAAACAGTGACACCGTTACGTTAGGCCGCTCGCTCGCAAGTGACTGTTTCCCTCGATTGTGCGCACGCCGATGACGTGGAACGGGCGAGTCCATTGGCTCGGAGGTAATGTAGGTATGTCAACAACGTGTTCTATCAGCGACAATAGTAAATTCCATTGCATAGTATCTCCACAGCAGTGTTGCCACTATTTAAGTTCCACCATACCTACTTTTGGAATATGCTGTGCTAAATGAGTGATTGTAAGTGAGCAGTCCTGGTAGTACTGCTGGATAAAAACTTAACCATGCTCAATTCTGTCGTGGAAGGACCGTGGATACAAACCCACAGAAACACACTTAAATTGCATAGATTTATTCAGCAGTAAATTAACAACCATAACAATTTTAGTAATTTAAAAAATATGTTCATATGACATTGACGTTGGCACATAACAAACTGTATAGCCTCCAAACAAACAGCCCCTACGGCCTTCCTGACCGCTGCCTTGGCAGAATACATTAACTCATTTCGGGTGCAAGCAAAATCTAAAACGCTCTTATATTAGAAAACGTACACTGGCAAATAATCATTCATTGTAATTAAAGAAAAGCTGCTTGAAACTTATGTAGCCAGTCTTGGGGTAAAAATCAGATTAAATTAGCTAATTTAGAACCAGTAAAAAAACTTAATATTCGCTAAAAGGGCTGCGGCCAAAAGCGTCAGAGAAAATTTTTAAGAGGAAATACACTTTGTTCTGAGATAGAATTTTAACTTGTGTAAACTCAATTTCGGCTCAGTATGACCAGCTGGCGGAGAGCCACAAGGCTTTACAAGCTAGCAACTCGCTTCAAACATCATAACTATTTAAATAAAATAAAAAAAACTACAGAAAGTTTATGGCACTACGCCAAGTGTACGCACACAATAAGAACGTGTAAAGCTAAATTGTGTCAACAAAAACTTTAAAGGATAATATTTGAGTCGACACACAATAACTCTGGGAACAGACTGTGGCCTATAACAATTTACCATGGCTGCTATGGCTACCCCACTGTGTCGCCCATTAGGTGGTTTATGTTAGGACACCATGTATGCAACTGCGAGAGCCCCACCGCACAACGCCTGCAGAATTTCCCTCCAACTACCACCACCACCACCACCACCACAACGACGACAACGGACTCTCCGGTGCTGACGCGCATCACACAGAGCACTTCTCGCAGACGGGATCTTCGCCGCCCCGTGCATGCTACTTTGTTTTGCAGAGTCGCGATTCTGTCGCCTCCTAGCGAGGCGGCATGGTAGCGACGCCCGAGATCTTTGACTACCGATCAAGGATTCCTAAGAAAGGTTTAAGAACATGTTTCCGCTTTATAAGGTGGTATGTCTGCGTAAGCAGAAGAAACTAATCATCAAAGTCCGAAAACAATTTATTGGACTGTTCAATTAACCAAAACAAATTCTCCAAGTATAACACCAACACAAAACAGTGATCCATCTTCGAATCACAACTAGATACAAGAATAATATAGAAAACAACTGAAATAATTTCCTACTAGTCTCCGCCAGAGACTTCTCCGATATACCAAGCCTAATCCAGAGGTCAGCGAGTAGATCCAAGCCGGGCTGCCGGGGCGGCAGCTATGCACGTCTGCTGGCGGTCGATGAACTGCCGATGTGCGGCGGAGCGCCGGCCTTTGTGGCGCTTCGGTGGATGAGTACCTCGGAACTATTTTCCATCACGTGGGTTGACGTGTGAAAATAGTTCAGGGATCTGCAGCGACCTCTTCCTTATGTTTATGTGGGCCGGTTGTGGCCTCTGGTGGCCGCTGGTGTCTTTGCTGTGTTGTTGTTGTTGTTGTTGTTGTTGTGGCCGTTCATCAATATTGCCTGTCAGTTCTGTAGTGCTTCGGTGTGCCTGCGAAACGGGCAACCCGCCGCTGCAGGCTGTCAGTTTGGTTGCTGATACTTTAGGCGCCTTGATGTCTGGTGGAGAAGGCCACAGCATAAGGTATTTACGTAACTGAAGACAAAGCTCACGTTTTTGCCATGACGCTACCTATTCACATACACGCATACAAACAAACGATTGAAGACGTGTGCTACTGAATGGACAAAAGCAGAATGAGAGCATAGCCACCTAGTGGCTATTGCTGATGTTCTTGGAGATACGGGTTATAATACGTTGTGTTACAAACCCTCCCAAATAACGTCACGAGCAGTGACGAGTGCGTGGGCGGCCGCGTTAGGCCGTTAACAAAGGATGTGTCACGGAGTCAGTGATGAATATGAAATCAAGTAATAGATTCAGGACCTTCCGACGTGGAGCAAACAGTTTATCTATCTACAATTTGCACATCAGTTTTATTTCCAAGCATCTAAAGATTAAACCACGAATTAAAGCACTAAGTAATTATAGAAACGAAAGAAATCATATAATAATAATTCCCTACATACGGAGGATCGTAATCTGTAACAAGATATCGGTTGCCGTCATTTTGAGAGTAATTAATAAATAGTTCAATATGGCGGCGGCCATTAAAAAGATTCAGGTTCAAACGGAGCGCCGTCTTGGTCCCTAGGGGCCCACAAAACGCAGAAGCCCTCCGTCCCAATGGCCGAGGTAGCGTCAGGTTACGAACACTCTGGTGCAAAAAGGAAGCGGTGAGTTCTGTAGCCCAGAAGGCGACAGCTAGCCGCTTGACTACCCAGGATGTTGGCACCAGAACTACTTGTTTGAGCCGTGCGCACACTGCTGTAAGATGCTGACCGGCTAACAAAACCCCTGAGCAACGCCGTTCCGACATTTTCAGCGTCTTCCTGGAAGGTCCACCAGCTGCCGCGTCGCCCACGACCGGTTCTTCTCTGGAGGTACGCTCCACAGTACTACGATGAAGTTTAATAGTCATCACTTCGACCACAGCCTAACAATGTTACAAGTATTCGATTGCCTTTTGGCGATCGCTAGTGTTTCGCGATACTACGGAAGAACAGCAGCACCAGCCATGCAGTAATATTCACCAAACTTTGTGACCCCCCTCCCCCGCCCCATTTTGTTGCTGAAACCTAGTTCCCATGGTTCAGTTGATCTCTCTGAATTGTTCTCAGGTAAACTTGTGTAGTTACAGGTGAATGCTGTTTCTATATGACGTCCAGTGGAGCCAACCCCCGGTTAACAGTACGTTGTTCTGTGGTAATGTCAGAAAATATCCTTTGTGTTAGTTTCTGAATCTTTTGTTGTCATTTTTACCTCCTTTCCCCCCTTATCGATTCAAATCAGTGGCTCCCTGCAAGTAGGGTCATTGTCCATTCTATCCACGTTCTGCTATTGGCTAGAATAATGTGAGATTCCAGTGGCTTATCAGTATTTATCTCGGCCATTAACTCGCAAAAACTCTTTTCATTCAGGCCGCCTGGGATACGAAAACTGGTGTGGTAAAGCAATCTAACGAAAATCCTCAATTTAGTGACTGGTACTGCGCTTAGTACACACACGCTGTACTTTCCGGTCATCATCATGGGAATGTGCAAACTGTTTCCCTATCAGTAAACACCATTTGTGTCATATCACTAAGACACTGAATCAACCAGACTTCAAACAGTAGCTGCACGGTCTTAACGCAAGCTAGTAGAAGACCACAGAAAGCCAAATTATATGGCACTATCATACACTTGCTTGAACCTAGCAAGGTGAGGCAGCACGGACGAAGGTGGATGAGACCATTGAGTTAAGCGCCATTAACTTTTCTGTCCATAATACCAGCTGATATGGCAATGAGCCACTAGGGTGTTTCCGGCAGGTGGAGGAATGGATGGCCGGCCGCTGTGACCGAGCGGTTCTAGGCGCTTCAGTCTGGAACCGCGCGACCGCTACAGTCGCAGGTTCGAATCCTGCTTCGGGCTAGGATGTATGTGATCTCCTTAGGTTAGTTAGGTTTAAGTAGTTCCAAGTTCTAGGGGACTGATGACCTCAGATGTTAAGTCCTATAGTTTTTTTTTTTTTTGGTCATCAGTCTACTGACTAGTTTGATGCTGCCCGCCACGAATTCCTTTCCTGTGCTAACCTCTTCATCTCAGAGTAGCAGTTGCAACCTACGTCCTCAATTATTTGCTTGACGTATTCCACTCTCTGTCTTCCTCTACAGTTTTTGCCCTCTACAGCTCCCTCTAGTACCATGGAAGTCATTCCCTCATGTCTTAGCAGATGTCCTATCATCCTATCCCTTCGCCTTATCAGTGTTTTCCACATATTCCTTTCCTCTCCGATTCTGCGTAGAACCTCCTCATACCCTACCTTATCAGTCCATCTGATTTTCGACATTCGTCTATAGCACCACATCTCAAATGTTTCGATTCTCTTCTGTTCCGATTTTTCCACAGTCCATGTTTCACTACCATACAATGCTGTACTCCAGACGTACATCCTCAGAAATTTCTTCCTCTCCGATTCTGCGTAGAACCTCCTCATTCCCTACCTTATCAGTCCATCTGATTTTCAACATTCGTCTATAGCACCACATCTCAAAGGCTTCGATTCTCTTCTGTTCCGATTTTCCCACAGTCCATGTTTCACTACCATACAATGCTGTACTCCAGACGTACATCCTCAGAAATTTCTTCCTCAAATTAAGGCCGGTATTTGATATTAGTAGACTTCTCTTGGCCAGAAATGCCTTTTTTGCCATAGCGAGTCTGCTTTAGATGTCCTCCTTGCTCCGTCCGTCATTGGTTATTTTACTGCCTAGGTAGCAGAATTCCTTAACTTCATTGACTTCGTGACCATCAATCCTGATGTTAAGTTTCTCGCTGTTCTCATTTCTACCGCTTCTCATTACCTTCGTCTTTCTCCGATTTACTCTCAAACCATACTGTGTAATCATTAGACTGTCCATTCCGTTCAGCAGATCATTTAATTCTTCTTCACTTTCACTCAGGATACCAATGTCATCAGCGAATCGTATCATTGATATCCTTTCACCTTGTATTTTAATTCCACTCCTGAACCTTTCTTTTATTTCCATCATTGCTTCCTCGATGTACAGATTGAAGAGTAGGGGCGAAAGGCTACAGCCTTGTCTTACACCCTTCTTAATACGAGCACTTCGTTCTTGATCGTCCACTCTTAGTATTCCCTCTTGGTTGTTGTACATATTGCATATGACCTGTCTCTCCCTATAGCTTACCGCTACTTTTTTCAGAATCTCGAACAGCTTGCACCATTTTATATTGTCGAACGCTTTTTCCAGGACGACAAATCCTATGAAAGTGTCTTGATTTTTCTTTAGCCTTGCTTCCATTATTAGCCGTAACGTCAGAATTGCCTCTCTCGTCCCTTTACTTTTCCTAAAGCCAAACTGATCGTCACCTAGCGCATTCTCAATTTTCTTTTCCATTCTTCTGTATATTATTCTTGTAAGCAGCTTCGATGCATGAGCTGTTAAGCTGATTGTGCGATAATTCTCGCACTTGTCAGCTCTTGCCGTCTTCGGAATTGTGTGGATGATGCTTTTCCGAAAGTCAGATGGTATGTCGCCAGACTCATATATTCTACACACCAACGTGAATAGTCGTTTTGTTGCCACTTCCCCCAATGATTTTAGAAATTCTGATGGAATGTTATCTATCCCTTCTGCCTTATTTGACCGTAAGTCCTCCAAAGCTCTTTTAAATTCCGATTCTAATACTGGATCCCCTATCTCTTCTAAATCGACTCCTGTTTCTTCTTCTATCACATCAGACAAATCTTCACCCTCATAGAGGCTTTCAATGTATTCTTTCCACCAATCTGCTCTCTCCTCTGCATTTAACAGTGGAATTCCCGTTGCGCTCTTGATGTTACCACCGTTGCTTTTAATGTCACCAAAGGTTGTTTTGACTTTCCTGTATGCTGAGTCTGTCCTTCCGACAATCATATCTTTTTCGATGTCTTCACATTTTTCCTGCAGCCATTTCGTCTTAGCTTCCCTGCACTTCCTATTTATTTCATTCCTCAGCGACTTGTATTTCTGTATTCCTGATTTTCCTGGAACATGTTTGTACTTCCTCCTTTCATCAATCAACTGAAGTATTTCTTCTGTTACCCATGGTTTCTTCGCACCTACCTCCTTTGTACCTATGTTTTCCTTCCCAACTTCTGTGATGGCCCTTTTTAGAGATGTCCATTCCTCTTCAACTGTACTGCCTACTGCGCTATTCCTTATTGCTGTGCCGGCCGCGGTAGTCTAGCGGTTCTGGCGCTGCGGTCCGGAACCGCGGGACTGCTACGGTCGCAGGTACGAATCCTGCCTCGGGCATGGGCGTGTGTGATGTCCTTAGGTTAGTTAGGTTTAAGTAGTTCTAAGTTCTAGGGGACTGATGACCGAAGATGTTGAGTCCCAATATGCTCAGAGCCATTTGAACCTTATTGCTGTATCTATAGCGTTAGAGAACTTCAAACGTATCTCGTCATTCCTTAGTACTTCCGTATCCCACTTCTTTGCGTATTGATTCTTTCTGACTAATGTCTTGAACTTCAGCCTACTCTTCATCACTACTATATTGTGATCTGAGTCTATATCTGCTCCTGGGTACGCCTTACAGTCCAGTATCTGATTTCGGAATCTCTGTCTGACCATGATGTAATCTAACTGAAATCTTCCCGTATCTCCCGGCCTTTTCCAAGTATACCTCCTCCTCTTGTGATTCTTGAACAGGGTATTCGCTATTACTAGCTGAAACTTGTTACAGAACTCAATTAGTCTTTCTCCTCTTTCATTCCTTGTCCCAAGCCCATATTCTCCTGGAAGCTTTTCTTCTACTCCTTCCCCTACAACTGCATTCCAGTCGCCCATGACTATTAGATTTTCGTCCCCCTTTACATACTGCATTACCCTTTCAATATCCTCATACACTTTCTCTATCTGTTCACCTTCAGCTTGCGACGTCGGCATGTATACCTGAACTATGGTTGTCGGTGTTGGTCTGCTGTCGATTCTGATTAGAACAATCCGGTCACTGAACTGTTCACAGTAACACACACTGTGCCCTACCTTCCTATTCATAACGAATCCTACACCTGTTATACCATTTTCTGCTGCTGTTGATATTACCCGATACTCATCTGACCAGAAATCCTTGTCTTCCTTCCACTTCACTTCACTGACCCCTACTATATCTAGATTGAGCCTTTGCATTTCCCTTTTCAGATTTTCTAGTTTCCCTACCACGTTCAAGTTTCTGATATTCCACGCCCCGACTCGTAGAACGTTATCCTTTCGTTGATTATTCAATTTTTTTCTCATGGTAACCTCCCCCTTGGCAGTCCCCTCCCGGAGATCCGAATGGGGGACTATTCCGGAGTCTTTTGCCAATGGAGAGATCATCATGACACTTCTTCAATTACAGGCCACATGTCCTGTGGATACACGCTACGTGTCTTTAATGCAGTGGTTTCCATTGCCTTCTGCATCCTCATGTCGTTGATCATTGCTGATTCTTCCGCCTTTAGGGGCAATTTCCCACCCCTAGGACAAGAGAGTGCCCTGAACCTCTATCCGCTCCTCCGCCCTGTTTGACAAGGCCGTTGGCAGAATGAGGCTGACTTCTTATGCCGGAAGTCTTCGGCCGCCAATGCTGATTATTTATCAAAATTTAGGCAGCGGTGGGGATCGAACCCGGGACCGAAGACGTTTTGATTATGAGTCAAAGACGATACCCCTAGACCACGTGTATGGCCCTATAGTACACAGAGCCATTTGAACCATTTGAGGAATGGATGTGCATGTTATCGCTGCCTGTAGAAACTCGGCTTCGGTGACGATTAAATCCATGGAGGATACTGTAAACGCAGAAAGTGATGAGACGAGTGAAAAATACTCTTCTCTCCTCCCAACGGTTTTCGTGGTTTCTTTCGCAATTTATGGGATATGGAAACTACAGGTTTTTGGGTCTCGACGTAGCGCGTGTAGATACACGTAAGTGATTGCTGGAAGCGAGAGGAGCCGACAGGATGGCAGAAAGGGAAGGGCAGCAGAAGCAGCGCCAGTGTTAGCGGGCCACTCGCCTCACCCCACACCCCCGGCCGCCCCCGCACAGGGCGGGGGCTGCCACTGTGGCTGCGGCTGTGTCTGCGCAAGGCAAACACTTGACGCCGCAACGCGACACCCCCGCACAATGGCGGCGGCCGGCGGGCGCGACAAGTAACGGACACGCCGCACGCCCCCGCAGCCGGGAGGCGGCCCGCAACAAAGGGCGCCGAGTGCTCGCCGAGGGCGGCCGACACCCTCCCTAAGAGGGCCGGCGACGCGCCGTTATTAAGGAGCCGTATTTAGTTCCCCAGCGCTCTGCCGCTAACCCCCACAGCCATCTCCGAGTTCGTAAAATTAACGGTGCACCACACGTAATACTGTAACTTCACTGCGTTGATACAGCGCGTTTTTGCTCTTTAGCGGTCCGCCCCTGGTAGCTGAGTGGGCAGCGCGACGGAATGTCATACCTAACGGCCCGTCTCGGAGAAACGTGTTGCCTAAACATGCGAAGGAGACATGGTACAAAATAGTTCACAGAACGGTACCAACCAACCAAAGACTGGCGGAGATAAAACTCGTCGCAAGTGACAAGTGCGACGTATGTGCCATGAGCGACACCCTCGAGCACCGGTTCACCTGCGGGGATGCCACCAGCATATGGGAAGCGTGCCAGCAGATGGTGGCCCATATCAACAGAACGGCGCCGGGAAGCATCACAGTGGAAGCAATAACAGACCCAGACTGCAATCCATTTCCACGACCCAAGCGACTGGCGACTCTCTGGATCCTCGTCATGACGTCACACGACATCGTAGTGCGGAGGCAGACCGACCATCTGGCCTTCCTCTGGGAGGAGTACAAGACGGCTCAGCAGCACAGTCGCTACCGCGAGAACTTCAGAAACTTCCTTCAGATTCCACTGCAGACAGCGATCGCCAGTCCTCCCCGGCCTGTGACCCTCAGCACCGCCACCAGCCACCTCACCACAAGAAGAGCGTGTGCAGTGACAGTGGATAAGTGCAACAGAACAGATAAAGTGCTTTCTCCTCTCGCCTCAAATAGTGAAATATAGTAGTATAAAGTGCTTCTTCTTAGTGAAATCATTGATACAAAGTGCTTCTCACCAAACAACTGTCATACTCGCAGCCAAATCAGTGTCAAAAGTATGCCCAGTAGTACTAACAGTTTTTTTATTTTTTTTTTCATTATTTGCACTATATTGCCTAGGACAGAAGCATTACTTAGTGGAAAGTGCCAACTACTCATATTTTTTTCTTAAATGATTTCCTTTATTATGTGCCCTATAAAATTTATATTGTTTACTCACACTTTCCTCTCTCCTTCTCTTATATTTTTCTCTCTCTTTCACTTTATGTATAGTCTGTAGTATATGTAATAAAGTTTTCTTCCACTTCTGCTCCATCTATCATGCTGATGTTTACCTCATACTGCCCCACCTAACAGTGCAAACTAGAGGCAGAGATCAAACCAGAATGCACCATGTGCCTGTGGTATCACAAGCGCATGACATGCAGAAACATAAACTCAAAATCAATGTCGATGCTACACATAAATTATTATGCCTGTCCTGCAATGTTTTACCCAAAAAAAGATGACAAATGGCCATGTGAAAGGGTTCAAGGAACAACAATAAGAGAAAAACGAAAAAGATAATAATATACAAACGAAAACCTATAAAATGACAGTAATGTTAACCAACACTAGGAATATAATACGTTAATATAATAAAATGTCCTTTTTTAATGTATCGTTGTTAATATATTTAAATAAATATATATGGTTACAAAAAAAAAGGTTCGATTCCCGGCTGGGTCGGAGATTTTCTCCGCTCAGGGATTGGGTGTTGTGTTGTCCTCATCATCATCATCATTTCATCCCCATCGATACGCACGTCGCCGAAGTGGCGTCAACTCGAAAGACTTGCACCTGGTGAACGGTCTACCCGGCGGGAGGCACTAGCCACACGGCATTTCCATTTACTCTTTAGCGAAGTAGGGTAAACCTACCTAACATGCTTTAATTCGTAATAGCAGACATATTCTTCGTCCTTAAGAGAGGTAGCCTTCTGCACATAGTACCAACTACCCTCAACAAATGGCAGGAATATCTTCACACGGTCAAGACATTCTGGAGGGGAATGAGCGCTTTGCGCGGAACATGTAATTTATTGTTTGTTGTGCGGAGGGAAATATGTCGTTTGCTACGTTGATCCTGTAATACAAATTCATTTATGTGGTTTGCTCTAATAATTAATCAGAGAATTATACGCAATTTTGTTATCAATGGAACATAATTATAATTTTAACCGTCATAGTTAGCTTTAAATGACTTATTACTGAATCATCTGCTTAGGAAAACAATAACAATTCTTAAGTTTTGTGTTCATTTCAGAAACAATGGCTTCATCTCTAAGGGAACGTGCGAAGAAGGATAAGCCAAAAATGGGTTACGTCAGCAAGAGGAAACAATCCTTTTCAACTGATGACCTTCGTGAAGCACATCAGAAAGTTTTGGAAGAAGAGTGGTCGACATACAAAGCTGCTAAATATTTCTCCATTCCATGGAGTACTTAAAAAGACTACGTAGAATGTAGTGCTCATTGATGGTGCAAAAGACAATGTGACTATTGACAAAATGGGTAGACCATTTGCCCTCACTAGTAAACTGGAAATTAAGCTAGTTAATTTCATACCTAATACAAAACGCAGGAAATAGGGTTCGACCTTCATTTTAACCAAATAATCCACTAACCATTATAGCCCACTGAAATCAGTGTCTAAGAGAAAAAAATAATTCAAAGAACAACAGAAAAAACGACATCTGCGCCGCTTGTTAAGAGAGCTACAGCTGTGGAAAGAATAAAAGTGCTTGGGTTCAGTGTTGTTCCTGTCTGTGGTGGTTCGATGAAAGTTGTCAGTCCATTGATTCACCTGATGCTACGGTGATTACGTGTAATATTTGTGCAAATTTTAGTGACAGTGACCTCGATGCTGAAAATGAAATAAAATTGCGTTAAGTGAACTTCGTCAATGCGAAAGAAAATTATGGCAGAATTAAGAACTTTATCACGAAGTATATAGTTTCACAGAATTAGGGATCATACCATCGTTGTTTACTACATTTTATAACTTCAACAGTTTTTCATTTCTTAAATATTTTTTATCATGAGTTAGTAGAGCAATGTATTGGTCTTTTACATGTAAAACACACAATTTCCAGACTGAATATTTATTTTGTTTTTTCTTTTACAGTCCTTACTATCATGCAGTTAGATAGGTTTACACAGACTGTCCCCCTTTTTTACTTATCGTATTAAAAAAATACCAAATACAGCATAATTATTATTATTAATAACTAACAGAATATAAAAAGTTTTGATGAATAATTCAAACAGCATTGAAACGAGAGTAAATTTTAGTGACTGGGGAGAAACGGCGAGGGGAAAGCCACAAGGTTCAATTTTGGGTCCACTACTAACCATTATGCAGAGTGTCACCTCCAAGACTCGTCAGGCACATTTTCACTGGTGTTTCGGCAGATACCTGCAATTTCGTTTCTACAATTGTAGCTGGAGTCAGACCAAACAAATACTGGTCATCACGTGTTTCCTGTGACGCCCGCTGTCAATGGGAAGCGCCTGTTTCCCATTACAAACAAAATTATTTCTAAAGCGGAATTTTACCCGCCTATTGGATAACGAGTTTCCAGATTAGTCTAGTGCGATGTCTGTTCTATCAATATGTATTAAGAGGGACATAAAAAAGAGAAACAAGCAGTCCTCCAGCAGCCACAGCACATCCTTAGCCCGCACTGACCGCAACCGTCATGTATGAGGGTGAGTCAAATGAAATCCTTAAATTTGTATTAACAAATCGAAATTTAGCGCCGTTATCATGTAAATTGGTAAGCGTGCTACAAACAGCGTGCAGAATGGCCTGTAGGTGGCAGAATAGTGCAGATGCACACATACCGCCGCAGTATCAGTATAAAGATGGCCGCCCCACTTACGACCTGCACCCGGGAAGAACAGCGTTCTGTTATTCGGTTTTTGCGTAGTGAAGGTGTGAAACCTATTGAAATTCATCGACGAATGAAGGTTCAGTACGGTGGTGCATGTTTGTCACAGCAGCAAGTCTACGAATGGAGTAGGAAGTTCGCAAATGGTGTGACTTCAGTGGAAGATGCTCCTCGTCCAGGTCAGGCACAACGAGTTGTGACTCCACAGAACATTGCAGCAGTTGAAGCCATAGAGAAGGAAAACCGCCGAGTGACACTGAATGACATTTCAGCATGTTTACAGATTAGTCATGGGTCAGCACACCACATTGTGCTTGATGTGCTCCAGTTTTACAATGCGTCTGCAAGATGGGTGCCAAGGTAGCTGACTCCCGAAATAAGAGAACGACGTGTTGATGCTTGTGAAGAACTTCTTCAGCGCTGTGAACGAGAAGGTGATGGCTTCCTTGCAAGAATCATTACTGGGGACGAAACCTGGGTTCACTTACACCAACGGGAAACGAAGAGAGCGAACACCGAAACCAAAGAAGTTTCGAACAGAACCATCAGCAGAGAAGGCTATGTTGACTCTCTTTTGGGACTAATAAGGCGTCATTTTGAAGCATTACATGCCTAGAGGGACCACTGGCACCAGTGTATCATACATAGTTCTCCTAAAAAGTCATTTGCGGCCTGCAATCAAATCAAAGCGACGTGGATTGCTGTCAACAGGTGTCCTTTTGCAACATGACAATGCAAGGCCCCACACTGCCCGTACAAAAGTTGCAACAAACACAGACCTGCATTTTGAGTGTCTTCCTCAACCACCATATTCACCAGACCTTGTCCTAGGTGATTTCCATATGTCTGGACCACTCAAAGACGCAATGGGAGGAAAGAAGTTCCGTTCTGATGAAGAGGAACGCCACGTGGTGCATGAGTGGTTGCGCGGACTACCAAAAGAAATTTTTTCTAAGGGAATTTATGCACTTTGCAAGCGCTGGAGGACTTGCATTGAGCGTGGGGTAGAATATGTTAAAAAGCGATACCGCTTTGTACCACTTCTACACAATAAATAATATTTAAAAAATATTTAGGGTTTTCATTTGACTCACCCTCGTATTTCTCAAAGTTAAGTATTGTCATTTATTTTCGGTAATAACTCATTAATACGTCTTGCTTGAATTGTTGTCTAGCGATACGAGGAAGTAGGTTTCGTAGACACCCCATATTTGATGAGCAGGTAGGATACAGCAACTTTGACGGTCGTTTTTTCAGAAACGGTCTAGTATCTATAGGTAAGCCGACAAACGCGTTCGCCTATTTTGGCTGCTCCTCCACTGGGCGAATTTTCTCGGAAGTGTTTTTGGTTTCCTTTAGTGTCTGAAATAAAATGCATTATATAATACTATTCAGTATTTCAGTTTCTCTGTTATATTCACTAGGATCAGGAATAAATTATATCGATCCGTTTGCTGACTTCGGGTGAGAGGAATATTTCGTCAGAGTCGTAGGCAAGGTTTTACTTTTGAATTCATTGAACGCTGCTGAAATTGCTTTTATTAGGTTGATATTGAACTGATTCAACTTCTGTTAATCTACAAGGACAACGTTCTTAAGCGGGTACGACACCATTGTGGAAATCTCTCGTCCGTTGCATCTTCCTCTGTTGTACTGAACACCATACGTCAGTTTTCAGTAGTGATGATTCCATAATGCGTTATACTTGGAAAAACGGATATAAAACATGCCTTCCCCATTTAAACAATTCAGAAGAGTTGCAATACCCTCATATCCAGCAGGGTTCCCCTCTCTTTTTCTGTTTTGTCACTGGAAAATTTTTTCTCATTGCTCTTCTGACCAAAGCAAACTGGTACTTGCAATTAACTATGTAATGCAGGTTGAAACGTCCCCTTAGAAAAATTGTACATGACTGTGCTTAAACTGACACACAATATTTTTGGCGCAACGCAATCTGACTTTCAGTAATCCCTACAAAAGAATGGCCCTGACTAACATTAACCTATACGTTTCACAAATCACTTACCTCACAAAAAATCTTCGTTACTCGAACTACTGCAATACAGCAAGCGCCACTACTGCCAGCTAAATAAAAGATTCAAACTACTGAAGGCACTAACTACTGACAGGCATAGTTAGCAAATGAAAGATTTTGACAGAGAACAACCAATGTATTTACCTTAATAGTGTTCAAAACTCATAATATATATAGCAGTTCATGACATCCATTCTTACAAATGTACTGTTTCTGATGGACACACCTCCAGATCATCCGCTCTCAAAAATCCGCCATCTCACTTCCCCACATCCACCACAGCTGGCGGCTCACCTCCCACTGCGCAACGCTACGCACTGTTAACATCCAGCTGCCAAACACTACAATAGCAAACAACAATGCAAACCAGCCACAGACTGCACACAGCACAGCCAGTGACTTTCATACAGAGCGCTACGTGGCGTTGCCAATATAAAAGCCTAAACATTCTACTTACATAGCCCCCATGCTCCCCACAAAAGATTTTACAACTTGTTTTGGGCAGTGGCCAATACAGATTTGAAAAAAAATTTCATAATCATAATTACAATAACAAAGAAATCAAATGCACACACTTATTGATACAATGTTGGTCAAAAGCTAAAATTTTCTCACAGTCCATAAAGAAAGTCCTGATCATTCATCATAATAGTTTTTTTTCACAAAGTCTCATTAGTAAAAGAAATTGCACACAGAAGTAGTGGATTTCCATGCAGTCTTGAAGAAGTAGTGCTGTACTTCCAACGGAAAGACAGTGCTGACTATTGACAAGCAGACAGGTAATGGGCCACAACAGAGCAAACCCACAGCAGAGTCAGTAGAAGTTTTGAAGAATATTGGTAGGTAGGTCATCACAGAGCAGACCCACTGTAGTCCTAGTAGAGAGTATGGTATCGGTGGGCCACCAGAGGTGCAGACCCACTGCAGTCCTTGTAGAAATAATGGTATTGGTGGGCCATCAAAGGTGCAGACCCATTTCAATCCTTGTAGAGACGGCCAGCAGCCATCTGTTTCGACTGTGCAGGTGCACAATCACCATCGAAGAGTCTTGGAGACAATATAGCAAGTCCATAAACCACCACTTGTGCACTCACAAAGTTTTTGGAATTGTCCTTAGCACCAGCAATGCTGTTATCCAGTCCCTTGCTGAATTATTAACACATGTGCAAATACTAACAGTCCCAACTTCTCACATATTGTGAATTACTATGACCAACAGAAACATGTGCACTGAAATGAATGCTTACAAGTTACTTAATTTGCTGAACTGGTGTCAATTACAATTTTATAACATGAGAATACAATTACAAAGATACAGAAAACATCATTAAAAACATAATAGTACAGATAACATTTGTAGTAATACAGGCTTTACAAAAGAATAGAAATAAACATATACATCAGTGTTACAAGAATTATGACGTAAGTAAATATATAAAATAATGAGAATAGTTTTCGAAACATTAATTTCACGTATGAGCATTGAAACATAACAGAATAAATAATGTCTAAACATCTCTACAAAGTAAATAACATATCATTAGAAATATTCTACAACATAATTCTTATTAGCTAAACACATGAAGACAGGGAAACACAAATTCACATAGCATAATAACATATAAGTACAGTGGAGGGTTTGTTTTCAGTGTGACATTTGGTACTGCAGTCCAACCCAAAACTTCATTCCGTAGATCTTCCCTCTTATTTCAACATTTGTTTCCACCACAAAAATCCTATCCAAGCATGCTTTCTGTATTCTGTTCACATCCTCTTTCAAAAATAGTTTTTCTCCACTATACACTACTTTTTTGGCCAAACCATTTTGTTATAGCTTCTCAATGCATTTCTTCCAATTCATCACAACTCGTTCTCTTATATAGCCTACCCCATCTTAAGCTAACTTAAATCTACTGAGCTCAGATGCTAAACTAAGGGACGACGCAATGCAGCAGCACAAAACAATTAACACAAACAGCAATGCAAAAAAATGGAAATTGGCAAAGCAAGCAGCAGTATATACAAATTAGCAAAGCAATTGCAATATTACAACTAATATAAGGCAATGTGCAGCAACAAGAAAAATAAATCAGTAGTAAAACTGGCTTAACAGAGTAATACAAAGTGAAATTCAGTAGCACTATGCCTGGCAAACAGCAGCAGCAAATGCAATAACTTATATCTAAACATGACAAAGCTCAAGCAGAAAAAATAGTACACTAAAGACAACAATGCAGATAAGGGAGATGTCTGTTCACATCTTAATACCTATGTCATTAAAGTGGTGCACCACAAGAAATTTTTCTACCAAAAAAAATTACCAAGTAGTTGAAAAGAAAATTATGTATGCAGTAACTGTTACTAATCCCTTCTCATTGTTCTTTCCTTTCCAAGTGCTCCTTTTTCGAAGAATGTGGATCATAAAATTATTATTTAATAGATCTGTTGACAGAAAGTGTTCACATTAGCAAATGCATTTAATTTAATTTTATAAAATCAATGTTGCAACAGAGCTGGAAATCAGATATCAAATGAAATAAGCAACTATGTACAAAGTAAAGCATAAAAATATCATTAAATAGTCATGTGGCATTTCATAAGTTAGTAGAAATTCTCTCAACTCTCGTAGAAAGACGCTTGTCATAATCAGGTGTGCAGATGTAAGTATCTTTCCAAGTAATGAGCGTGTCGTATTTGCGATGCTTTCTAGAAAGGAATGTCAATAGCGAGGTTAATGGCCTCTAATTTGTTTTCCACCTGTGCCTCTGAAAGGCACAAACTAATAGCTTTTTTCCAGGTGACTGTCACGCAGCTGGGTGCTTACAGTGACCTACAGAAATATTTACGACGTCAGTTTCCGCTACAGTGACAGTTTGATACAAATAAAATTTCACAGGTCGAAGTATTTTCGTTACAAATCTGTAGAAACAAAATCCTATAAATATAACAGTGTCCAAAAAATTTTCGCCAGCATTGTGATAGATTCACGCATTTACACACATTTTATAACTCTTAAAGTACGATTCTTGGTTTCCAACATCATTTTTCACAAGTCAGAGTCCCTAACCACTACTCATTATTCCTTACCTTATTACACATATACATATTCGTCGACACTTCTTCAATATTTCATCATAATAAGTACGTAGCATAATCAAATTCCTCATATAACATCAGCTTATTGATCATAAACATACCTCAACAGCAAAATACACATGGTCGTCGTAATAATAACATCATAGCACCTCAGTCAAATCCCAAAATCGTCGTAGCTTCCTCCAATAATATCAAAACCTAAAGAAAATTCTCTGCTCATTTCAATAGTGTCATCTACCTCAAACGTACTTTAAAAATCATGATCCCATACCAAATACATCATTCAAACCTCTCATAGTATCACAATGGTTCCAAAAAAATATGAACAGTTCACAAAGTACAGACAAAATACAGTTTCATAAGTGTGAAGTTATCCAACTGTGTAAACATGTATCACTGATGTAGTAAAAAGATGTTTGTTTCTCTGTCAAATAATCAGATAGCTGTGTAATTCTGTTTTAGAGGAATATGGTACCGATGTGTAAAGTTGTATAAGCAAATACCATATTAGCTAGGGCTCCTTGTGTTTGCCACACACATGGTACACAAAGTAAGTGTGTATCCGCCTGAGGATTAATGTAATTATACCCTCAGGTGTTACAGATTACAGCAATGGAATGAAATGTATCACGGAAAACTTTCTTTGTAATTCAAAAATCTTTAAAAATAAATGTTTTAAGTACAAAATTAATCACTCAAATACGTGTCCTGTAGCGCTAAATGTGCGTCTTGCTGTAAGATAATTCTGTGGAAGTGTCGTAGTTATCGTCCTCTGTAAGCAAAGTTCTGCTGAAGTCAATGTACTCACCTCATCATAAACGAAAGTGAAATGCTTTCCGTACAGATATCGTAGTTATTACGTACCTTACCGTGATCAAGAAAGTACTATAATGTAACGTATTGTTGTGCTACGGAAAAGGCTGTCTCATTGTAGCTATACCACAAAAGTTACCATTAAAACATGTTTTACTTTCCAGGATAATACAGAAAAACTGTGCAGATATAAAACAGATACACCGCAAAAGCAACAATGTAAATTGTGTCACATATTAGTAGCGTCATGATATAATCGTGTAGCTGCCAAAGAAACCAAATGCTAAGTCACCTTTAATCTGACCGAATGTACTTCAAATAAAGAGTATCTTTCCAAGTAAACCAAAATGTTGCATTAAAATCTCATTAGCAGTATATGTTCTAAGTATGTAAGCCTGATAGTCGTTACGTAATCGTGCAACTAACAAGCAAGAATGTGCAAATAACAACACTGTGTCGTCTGTTCACTATAACAATGCATTCGTAATTTCTGTTTAAATAACTTCTCTTGGTTGTTGACTGGATATGTAACTTCAAACATTGTTGCATGGTAACAGTTTCTTAAGTCTGACAAAGCATACTAGAAATGTGAAGTGAAAAGTTTTATGGCAAAGACAAAGTTAAAAAGCAGATTATCTTTCAATAAACGGTTTTACATGTGAAATGTGGTGTAAACCTTTACTCTTCCTAGTACACAGAGTTCCAACTTCAACGCAATTATCATGTAGTAATCGTCGGATTCTGTAAGGTCCATTGTAAACTAGAAAGAATTTGTGACTTAAGTGTTTCTTCTTCTGTGACAATGAATGAGCTTCAATGAGAACTTTCTGACCAATATATAATTTCTTTGCATTTGCTTCACCGTGTAGTGTTCTCCTTTTGTCTGCTTCAGATTTTATATTTTTAATAGCCAAATCAATTACGTCTTTGTGTCGAAGTTTACGTGTATTCGGAAAGGTACAAGCTCTCTGATTCTGTTCGGTGGTTCTTCATTCTTCAGTACAAGAGTAGGTGGTAAAGCAGTGGAGTCATGAGGCATTTCATTCAGCACATTTTGAAATAAGTGTAAATATCTGTCCCAATGCTGATTCTTTCTGTGACAATAAAGTCTGCAAAGCTTATTGATTTCTTTCATAATCCATTCAGATGGGTTACAATGTGGTGAGTACAATTAAATAAAAACAGGTTTGATTTTATAATTCTGAAGCATGCGTGGCCAAACAGCAGGTCTGAATTGCGATCCGTTATCTGAAATGAGTTTAGCAATGTGGCCAACTTCACGTAAGAAATTTTTAACAAAGGCGTTGGATACAGTTCGTCCAGTGGCTTTATGTAACGGAGTGAAAGAAACAAATTTTGAAGTAAGTTCAACAGCGACTAGAATGTACGAAAATCCATTCTGACAAGGGGTCCCAAGAGATCAACAGCAGCAAATTCTTTTAATTTAGAAGGAATGATAGCAAACAACGGAGCACGATGTGAGATAGGAGATGGTTTCACCTTTTGACAAAGTTTACAAATAGACAAGACTTTTCGAATTCTCTTTTCCATATTGTTAAAATAACAAGTCGTTCGAAGAGTATGATAACATTTTCGTGGACCAAAATGTGCGTAGCTGAAATGAATGTACCAAATGAGCTTATTAACGAAATCGTCTGGAATGCAAAGTACCCATTGCTTGTCATCAACAGTGCAGCGTTTGAAGAATATGTTCTTTCTAACCAGATAATAATGCCGAATCTGAGTGTGTGTCTTTTCATGCCATTTACTTTTGATGTCTTTCCAAATCGGATCTTTATCTTGTTCATGAGCTATGTCCTTTAAAGATGTGGTGATGAAGTTTTCAAAGGCGACTTTCTGAATGTAAAGAATACTGAAATTTTTCTCGAGGTTGCCTTCTGTGTTACTTTTCTCAAGCCCAGCCTGTGCGCGTGACAGTGCGTCCGCAACAATGTTCTCCTTGCCGGGAATGTAGACTATTGTGAAGTGGAATTCTTGCAGAAACAATGCCCAACGTTTTAAACTATCATGATTTAATTTTGAAGACATAAGAAATTGTAATGCACGATGATCACTGTATACTCTTACGTGCTTACCAGAAAGAAAGAAACGGAATTTGTTAAATGCCCAAACGATAGCTAAAGCTTCTAATTCAGTAACGGGATAATTTTTTTCAGATTTTGTTAGTACTCGGCTAGCATAAGCAATGGTTTTCTGAACAGTAGTGTCATTTTATGTGGCTTCTTGAAATAAATGGGCACCAAGACCGACTTTAGAAGAATCCGTGCTAAGGCCGAAATCTTGTGACAGGTCTGGATGAGCAAGTCTTGGCGTGTTAAGTAGCGATTCTTTCAAAGAATTGAATTCCAGGTGTGCTTGTTCGTCCCAGTTCCAAATAGTATTTTTTCCAGTGAGAGAACAAAGTTTTGGTGTAACTAGAATTTGCATATTTAGAAAACGACGGTAAAAAATTACGAGACCTAGAAAACTTCGGACTTGTTTTTTTGTGGATGGAACTGGAATGGCTCTGATTGCTTCTAACTTTTCAGGATCCGGCTGAATGTCTTCAGAAGAAATAATATGTCCCAAAACTTCACCTTTGTCCTACCGAATTCAGACTTTTATAAGTTAACTGTAATTCCAAATACTGCAAAGATACGTAACACACTGTTGAGGATGCGATTATGTTGTTCCCATGAGGCTTCTGCTATCAGAATATCGTGCACATATAAGGTGATGTGACGTTTTAAGAACTCAGGTAATATGGAATTTAGCCTGTGAATGAATGCTGCCAAAGAAATGTTCAAACAAAAAGGAAGTTTCCGAAACTGATAACAAACTCCGAAACAAAGGAAAGCTGTGTATTTTCTACATTCTGGATGAAGTTCGATCTGATAAAAGCTGGATCTGAGATCAATAGAAGACAACACTTTTACACCATTAAAATTTTGAAGAAGTTCTTCCAATGTTTGCGGCCTGTCTGTTTCAGGAATGATGATAGTATTGATTTGTCTCGAATCTGAGACAAGCCTGATCGACCCATTTTTCTTCTCAACAATGTGTAATGGATTGTTGTATGAGAGTACTGCAGACTTAATAATGCCCTCGTCAAGCATAGATTGTATTTCTGTTGTAACACGGTCCCTATAATGTGCCGGAATTACGTATGGTCTAACACAAAATTTAGTATGTTCACGAACACGAAATTGGTCTGAAATCTCTTGATTGTTCCTGTTTTGTGAGTAAAAACTGTGGAATGTGCTTGTAAAATCTCAGAAAGGTCTTGCCTATCAGTGTCATTACTATTCTCAATTGTTTGAATTTTATTCTGAATTAACTCATTAGTATCAAATGCGCCATCGATATCATCCCTGTCAGTACTTGCAGAGTGATTGTTAGTGTCAAGTTCCGTCGAAAATTCCGAACTGTTATCTAACAGGAGGTAAAGCCGATTAATTTCTCCGTCATGGTTTGAGAGCCAATCTTCAAAGTTCAAAGCTATTGACTTACCTTTTTTCTCTAAACTTATTTCAGCATCGTGAAAGTTTATGATTGCTTTGTATTCATTCGAAAAGTCTACTCCCAATATAATTTCCGTCGACAATAATGGAACAACAAGAAAGTTCATAGAGAAGCTGTGGCTTTAACAAAAGAATTCTAAGTTGGTTTGTTGGCGTACATCTACACTTTTTCCAACGATTGCACCTTGTAATTTAATCTTACGTAACGGAAGTGTGGGGCTATCGTTCGATTTGTTTGCTAAAGGCTGTTTCACTAATTACTGAAATGGGACTGCCAGAGTCAGGTACTGCCGTAAATTTTACATCATTTACTGTAATGTGAATCACAGGATATGCAATGTTGTTATGTTTTACGTCGTGTTCCTGGAGTAAGATGTCCCTAAGGTCTTCCATTTTTACGTAATTACTAGCTACGGCAGCTGCGTCGTCAGTTTCATAACTACGTTGTGTGGCTGCCAGCGGTATGAGTCATTGCCTATTGTGTCTTTATTGGCGCGTGTCGTTATTGGGATTTGGAGACCCAACTTCTACAAATTCAACTTGTCGAGAGGGCCCGGCCCTGTTTGATTCCCGCCAGTTCTGATGCAATTCAGGTCTGTCGTTACGATCATATCGTCTGTCGTCATGTCTGTAGATTCCATAGTTTCTTTCTTGTCGGTCACATGGTGAAGAATTTCTCCCTGAATCGTAACTGCGTGCTGGACCGTTGCGTCTAAAGTTATTCTGTCTCCCTTGATAATTATTTTGGTTCCCATATTGTCTGTTTCTCTGATTGTCTCTGTGATAGTCACTACTGCGGAGAGGTGATCTTTCCCTGTAATTATTACTACTCTGCCAACGGTTGTCATACGGGTAGTGTCTGTTTTGGTCACGATTTGTGTCGTGAGAATAGCCTTGTCGTGTCCAGTTATTATTTCTTTCATCGCGGAATTGCGACGGATGTGACCTGTAATTGTTGTGTTCCTGTTTTCGCGTTCCGCGATTGTCAGTGTCAATTTCTAATTCTTGTAAGAGTCCCTCAAAAGCTTCAATGTCGTCTTTGCAACGTCCTGCCACAATATAGGCAGTATAGGTTTGATAGGTACTGATTCTTGTGCAACATGTCTTCAAAATATTTCACAAGACTGGAAAATTCAGATTGTTCGAAATGTTTCATCATTATGATCTATGTTTTACTCGGTCTTGTGTAGCTTGAGACCAATATGCTGAGAGGAAGGCATGATAAAATTCTCCTTCACTGTGGCAATCGTGAATGACCGATCGCATTCTTACAGCTGGTTCATTCTCTAAATAGCCACACATAAATTCTAATCTGTGCTCTAATGACCAGTTGGGAGGAAAACAATGAGAGAATTGATGAAGCCACGCTTGTGGATGAATGTCGTTGCCGGAATTCTTAAATGTTTTGAATTTACGTGTATAGTAAACAGCTTATAGTCAAAATCTTCTTGTCGGCCATTCGCATGTCGGTCATTGTTACGTCGTTTCGGCGGTTCCATCTCAAAATTCGGTGTACCTTGCCAATTTCTTTCATAATTTCCGAAGTGCCCTGTGTTATTATTTAGTGGCTGTTCCGTATTTCTATGTCCCACTTCCCATATTGGAGCACAAGTCTCCTCTAAAATATGTAATTCTTGTATTACCTGTGTCAATTGATCTTGTACTTCTTGGATTTCTCTTTGGTGTTGCGTATTATTTTGATTCTGATTTCGTAGATAAATTATTTAGCTGATCCGAAAGTTCAACTACTTTCTCTGATAATGAACTAATTTCCTCCATGTGTCTTTCTGAACCAATTTTCAGAGTATCTACTGTGACCTTTAAGTTTTCCTGAGTTTTTGCAAGTTGCGTAACAGAATCGGTAGATGCAACTGAGTCAATTTTAGCTTGCAAGATCTCATGATTTTCACGAACAATAGTTTGCGGTTATTTTATGGCTGCTTCGTGATTCTATAATGCATTTTCATGCCGAGAAAAAATAGCTTGAAAATGCTCACATATTTGTGTTTTTACGTCATTACAGACTTTTTGACATTTCGATTCAATGTTATGTAACTCAGTAGTTAAATCTTCACGTGTTTGTTCAAGTGTGGTGTCTAACTTCCGAAGGTTTTGTTCCATTGTGTCTACCTTTTGAAGCTTTTGCTGTGTTTGTTTCTGATTTTGTTCCATTGTGTCTACCTTTTGAAGCTTTTGCTGTGTTTGTCTCTGATTTTGTTCCATTTGTTGCATTAATTGCAATAATAATGTATTAGTGTCTGGAATCTGTTTCCCTATGCTTTTTGGCAGTGCATTTTCACCGGCAGCATTCACATTTTGACAAGCAGAAAATGTGTCTTGACTCATTTGAGATGACCCAAAACCTGAGTCTACAGTATTTGCAATATTGTGTTCGGTCATTTCGGATTCCTGAGGCGAGCTGTTGCCGACCGATCGATCGATAATGCTTCCCTGTTCAGTACTTGTTTCACTGTCTACACAATTATTTGCCGCCCACTCCATTTCCCTATGCTCAATTACCAAATTACTACTTTGAATGTCTGTTAATTCACTACACAGTGGTGCTGATAAGCTACGCTCGTCGTCACTACTATTTCTCAGTTTACTTTGGAGCCTAGTGTTACGTTTTTCACACGCCATTATTGTCACAATATTTCACACGATAACACAGAAAAGCACAATCTGAAGAGCAAAACTAAGAGAACACATTAACATAGCACTGAAAATAATATCTAGTTAATTGCAAGCTCAGCTGCGAAATACTTGGTGCAAATCTACATGTATGCCACAACTGTTTTACTATACAACAATGAAAGACTGCAACTACAATGGAGATTCTCTCTACAATTACGCGCTTGCAATAAACAAAAGCTACACTAATTACACAAACTACAAGAAAAAATCAGAAGATTCCAGTGAGGTATTCTCGGCTAAGGGTCGACATATGAAACGTCCCCTTAGAAAAATTGTACATGACTGTGCTTGAACTGACACACAATATTTTTGGCGCAACGCAATCTGACTTTCAAAAATCCCTACAACAGAATGGCCCTGACTAACATTAACCTATACGTTTCACAAATCACTTACCTCACAAAAAATCTTCATTACTCGAACTACTGCAATACAGCAAGCGCCACTACTGCCAGCTAAATAAAAGATTCAAACTATTGAAGGCACTAACTGCTGATAGGCATAGTTAGCAAATGAAAGATTTTGACAGAGAACAAACAATGTATTTACCTTAATAGTGTTCAAAAGTCATAATATATATAGAAGTTCATGACATCCATTCTTACAAATGTACTGTTTCTGATGGACACACTTCCAGATCATCCGCTCTCAAAAATCCGCCATCTCACTTCCCCACATCCACCACTGCTGGCGGCTCACCTCCCACTGCGCAACGCTACGCGCTATTAACATCCAGCTGCCAAACACTACAATAGCAAACAACAATGCAAACCAGCCTCAGACTGCACACAGCACAGCCAGTGATTTGCATACAGATCGCTACGTGGCGTTACCAATATAATGGCCTAAACAGCCTACTTACAAGGTAAACATAAACCGCCATTTATGGTTTTTTTGATCAGGGAGTGATGTGTTTCCAATTGTGAATGGGACAAAGTTGTCTTGTGCACACTGTTGTCAGCTAACTTAAAAAGGTATTTCCTACTTAGACCGTTTCCTTATTGTAACTTTAAGGCGACATGGGCCGTCAGCGTTTGGGAAGTAGCACACCGAAATAGTGTACAAGGAACGTCATACGAACATTCAGCACCCGCCATGCCTTGTCCAAAATGTACCTTGAGCGACGAATTGGAAACAGACTCGTGAAAATAACGCATTAGACTTTCTGCTCACGAACAGGAGAGGGTGGCATAGTTAAGAGTGCAATAGGAATTCCAGTTTTAAACGCAGAGGAAAGAGCTGACAGGTGGAAAGAGTGCTTTGAATGCGTCTCCGAAGGAGAGAACTTGTCTGATGACGAGACAGAAAAAGAAACGGGAGTCGACATGGACGAGATAGGGGACCCAGTATTAGAATCAGAAATTAAAAGAGTTTTGGGCGACTGAAGATCAAATGAGGCAGAGGGGATGGATACCATTCACTTGAATTTGTAAAATCATGCGGAGAAGTGAAATAAAACGACTATTCGTGTTGGTTTTTAGTATACATGAGACTGGCGACATACCAACAGATTTTCGGAAAACATCATCCACACATTTCCGAAGACAGCAAGAGACGACAAGTGCGAAGATTATCTCGCAATCCGCTTAACAGCTCATGGATCCAAGTTGCTGACAAAAATAGTATACAGAAGAATGTAAAAGAACGTTATATGACGATCGGTTTGGGTTTAGGAAAGGTAAAGGCACCGGAGAGGCGGTTCTGACGTTGCGGCTGCGAACGCAAGCAATACTGGAGAAAAATCAAGGCATGTTCATTCGATTTGTCGACATGGAAAAAGCATTCGACAATGTAAAATGGTGGAAGATGTTCATGGTTCTGAGGAAAATACGGGTAAGATGTAGAGAAAGACGGGTAATATGCACTGATCAGCCAGAACATTAAGACCACCGACCTGCTATCGGTATAAACCTGTCCATGCGATAGCAGCGTCACCTGATGAGAAATGACTGCTGGTTAGACGCATGACGGTCCCCTCAGTATCAGTGAGTGCGCAGCCTGTGTGTAGAATGGAGAAGTCGCGCGATCTCTCTTTGACCGAGGGCAGAATCCGATGGACCGGAGGCTCGGCAATAGCATTTCAAGAACTGCACGAGGGTGTTCGAGAAGTGCAGTGCTGAGTGCCTTCGAATCGCGGCGAAATCAAGGTGAAACCACGCCCAGACGTCGTGAGGTTGGGCAGCCACCCCTCATTATAGACGTCTGACACCGTAGGCTGGGCTAACTGATAAAGGTGGCGAACTAATATCAGACTTTAGCGCTGGGCAGAGTACAAGTGTGTCCGAGCACACAGTGCATCGAACACTCCTAACGTCGGGTCCCCGCAGCTGACGAACCGTGCATGTGCTAATGTTAACCCTGTGACGTAGGTAACTACGACTAAAATAGGCACGTGACAATCGGCACTGGACGTTGACACAGTGGCAGAGCGTTGAGTGGTCTGATAAATCCCGATACCCTCTTCATCATGCCAATAGGAGGGCGTGAATCCGTCGTCTTCCAGGGGAAAAGCTCCTTTACACCTGTACTGTGGGAGGGAGACAAGCTGGCGGCTGCTCCATTATGCTCTGAAGAGCATTCGTGTGGGCATCCGTGGGTCCAGTGAAGCCATGCAGGGCACCTTGAAGACCAAGAAGTATCATTGGCTACAGACCACGTACACTCTATCATGAAGTTCATATTTCCTGACAGAAGCGGCATTTTTGAGCAAGATAATGAGCTATGTGACAAGGCCAAGAGAGTGATGGTGTGGTTCGAGGAACACAATGGTGAGTTCCAATTGATGTGTTGGCCCCCCCAATTCGCTAGATCTGAACCCGATGGAACACATCTGGGATGTGATTCAAAGTGGTGTGAGGGCTCATCACCACCCTCCCCGCAATTTACGGGAATTATGTGACTTGTGTGTGCCGATGTGGTGCCAGCTACATCCAGCGAACTACCAAGGTCTCACTGCTTCCGTGTCACGACGCGTAGCCGCTGTTAAAATGGCTCTGAGCACTATGTCACTTAACATCTATGGTCATCAGTCCCCTAGAACTTTGAACTACTTGAACCTAACTAACCTAAGGACATCACACAACACCCAGTCATCACGAGGCAGAGAAAATGCCTAACCCCGCCGGGAAACGAACCCGGGAACCCGAGCGCGGGAAGCAAGAACGCTACCGCACGACCACGAGCTGCGGACTCGCCGCTGTTACCCGAGCCAAAGGTGGACATACCGACTATTAGGTAGGTGGGCACAGTTTTCTGACTCATCAGTGTACATTATGTTTAAGAACCAAGAGGGAATAAGACTGGAAGACCGAGAAGTTGTACACAAAGCAGGAGTGTAGCAATTTGCCCCTATTGTTCACTCTGTGCATCATTGAGGGAAATAAGAGGTTCAAGAGTGGCATTAAAATTCAGGGTAAAAGGGTATCATTGATAAGATTTGCTGACGACATTGCTATCCACAGTGAAAGTGAAAAAGAGTTACAAGATGTGTTGAATGGAATTAATAGTCTAATGAGTATGGGATATGGACTGAGAGTATATCGATTGAAGACGAAGTAATGAGAAGTAGCAGAAATGAGAACAGCGAGAAACTTAACATCAGAATTATATATCAGAAGCAGAGGAAGTTAAGAAATTCTTCTACCTAGGAAGCAAAATAATCCATGATAGACGGATCAAGGAGGACATAAAAAACATACTAACACTGGAAAAAAGGAAATTACTGGTCAAAAGGAGTCTACTAGTATCGAACATAGATCTTAATTTGAGAAAGAAATTTCTGTCAATGTACGTTTGGAGCTCAGCATTTTGTGGTAGTGAGTAGTGGACTGTGAGAAAACCAGAAGAGATGAGAATCGAAGCGTTTGCGATGTGGTACTACAGAAGAATGTTGAAAATTAGGTGGACTGACAACATAAGGAATGAGGAGGTTCTCCAGAGAATCGCGAGGAAAGGAACATATGGAAACAACTGACAAGAAGAAGGAACAAGATGACAGGACATGTGTCAAGTCTGTAAAGACATCAGGGAATAACTTCCATGTCCTAGAGGCAGATGTAGAGAGTAAAAACTGCGGAGGAAGACGGAGATTGGATTACACCCAGCAAATAATTGAGGACGTAGTTGTAAATAAAAATTTGGGTCAGGAGAGGAAATCATGGCGCATCTCATCAAACCAGTCAGAAACCTGATGACTCAGAATCAAGAAAGAACAAGAAATATGTGATCCTGAGGTCTTTACAACATCACTGAGTACGGTTGTAAATAGGACTATAAAGGATAGTAGAAAGATATAACTGCTTAGGCAGAGCGACATGAAATTGATTTGAGATTGCCTGAACGATCAACACGATAATTTAATCTCCAGCACTGACAATGTTAATCACCAATGAATACAGTTCAACAATATTATACAGTACTCTTTAGATAAATATGTGCTGACACAAGTTGTGAGCGATGGGAAAGACCGGCTGTGCTTCAGCAGCCGTGTTACAAAGCTGCTAATAAAGGAAAAAGAGCTTCGCTACAAATGTATCCCTAGTCAACGCGTCGGTAGACAAACAAAAACTGGACAAAGCCAAAATTAGCGTAAGGGCAGTCATGCGTGAAGCCTTCAAAGAATTCTAAAGTAAAATTCTGTCTACCGATTTCACAGAAAATATAAAAACAACATAAGTCGCTCGACAGAGGAAAGGCTACTGGACGTCACGTGACACCAATACTATTTTACAGACTGTATGCCAAGAATTGACTCCTCTTCTAACAGCTCTATATCATTGGTCGCAGGAGGAGCGACGTGTTCCTAATGACTGGACGAAAAAAGCTCAGCTCATTCCCGTTTTCAGTATGCGTCGTCGACCAGACGCACAGAACTGTAGTCCTATATCTGTGACGTCGGTCTGTTGTAGAATTTTCGAACGTTTCTGTGCTTCCTTGTTGTGATATTTCTGGATAACGAAAACAACGATCGTAGTAGTAGTAGCTTTATTCATCCGCAGTTCTCTTTTTACAAGGATATAGGACATGTCAAAGTATTTACAAGTTTAGATCAATTTAAAATAAGCTAATTTGTATACACATACACTTACAGACTTCTAGTTAGATACAATCATTAGATTTACCCCTGGTATATAACAATTTTTTTCAAATAATTTATGACATAATGTAATGCCACACTGTTCACTCTTATCTCACTATCAGTCACTGCACACACATTGTCTCATAACACTTCACACACTACACACACACACACACACACACACACACACACACACACACACACACACACTGGTGATCTCTGGGCCACTTTCTGTACCGAAACTTCCCATTTGCTATCCTGATAAACTGAGTCAGCATTCCTCTAGAATGAGTGCAATGTTGTGCTCAGAAAGAGGAAGAGGTGTTAGTGGTTGGTTTCAGGAATTACTGCAACCAATCGCCTTTTTTTTGGTTGCAGTAATTCCTGAAACATTTAACAAGACAGTCGCAGTGTTCCAAAGCCAGAATGGATAAAAGCTTTTAGAGGTGTTAGTATTGTGTTATGCATAGCTTGGCGATAAGTTTTTCTAGAAAAGTAAAAAAAAGAAGGAAAAAAGAACATAGTGTGAAGGTGTTATGTGGAATCTTGGACATTTTATAATCATTATTATTGTTTATGTGTACAACTATTTTTTAACCAGACCCCTACTCCGTTTTGTCTAAGTAATCCCTCAATGAATAAAATTTATTGCATAACAGGTACTTTTTAGCTGCCTTTTTAAATAAGTGTATTTTTTCAATTCCTTTAATCTCTTTTGGTAATTTATTGTACAGTTTTATTCCTTGGTAGAAAACACTGTTTTAAGTTTTATGTCTATTTTTTCTTGGTAAATGTGAGTTGAGTCTAGCTCTTGTTCCATGGTCATGGACCTAGCTATTTGTGCAGTAATTACCAATGTTATTTTTGATGTGTACAACTGACTAGTAAATGCATTCACGCAGATCAGTTAAAATCCCCAGGGTTTCGAACAGATCTTTACAATGAGCTCGACTACTATTTTTGGTTATTATTCTTATGGCTCTTTTCTGGAGTTTGAAAATTGTGTTCATATTTTGTGAATTTGTTCCCCAAAACGGAATTCCATAGCTGAGAATTAAGTATTCATATGAATAGGATGTAACTAAAAGACACTGCATGTTATGCACTGATTATAGGCTTCTAAGGGCAAAACATGCTGATGATATTCTGTTCACACCACTTCAACTGGGAATCAATATTTATTCCTAGAAATTTAACATTTGTTACACAGTCTATAGAGGTACCATCTACATTTAATTGAACATCGTCATTTTACCTCTTCAAACTGAAATTCATGGCATTAGTTTTCTTTATGTTCAATGTCACTTTATTGTTTATTGACCAATTGTAAACTTCCTTGAGAGTTTAATTTGCTTTGTCTGCAAGGAGGTCTCTTGTTTTCTCAGTGACTAGAATGTTGCTGTCATCAGCGAAGAGAATTTTTCCATAAGTAACACTACTGGGAAACTCACTGATGTATATCAGGAATAGTATTGGTCCTAATATGCTACCTTGTGGAACCCCTATATTAATGTATTTTGGTTCTGATAAGTGTTTTACTAAATGTTTAGATCTATTTGAAGTATGTCTTCTCTCTACTCTATGTACCCTATCTGCTAGGTTTAGAATTACTTTCATTCTCATTGAACCATAGTGAGGAGGTCCTCCAGGATGTAGAACACGCCCGAAAAACAATAATACATGACAAATATTTACAACTAAAACAAATAAGCTAATGTACCTTCCACAAGCCCCAATGATCGTCATTTTTTTAATGAACACTTTACGAAAGAATCATTTGACAACACTCATTTACTAAGATCGCATTAATGCACTGAATTTAGAATAAAAAAAGTGTTTTTTATTTATACTTATACTACAATACTTATTTACAATGAACGCATTACTGCACTGAAATAGTGCAGAAGTTAGATTGTACTTATACACACACACACTCATACACACACAGACACACAAACAAACACACACACACACACACACACACACACACACACACAGTGTCTGTATATATATATAAATTAGTTGGTTCTACTGAGAAATTTGTCACTGGTGTAGAAGGAGTTGGCCACCAATAGATCCTGTAGGCTTCTCTTACTATGAATGTAATGGTTCTTTAGCTTTTTATGGCTGCTGGCAAGTTATTGAAAATTTGAGTTCCTGAATAATGCACAACTTTTTGTACAAGAATAAATAATTTTAAATCCTTGTGAAGATTATTCTTATTTCTAGTATTGATTCCATGAACTGAGCTGTTGGTTTGAAAAAGTGATATATTTTTAATGACAAATTTCATTAAGGAACAAATATATTGGGAAGCAGTAGTTAGTATCCATAATTCCCTAAACAGGCCTCTGCAGGATGTTATTGAGTTCACACCACGTATAACTCTCATTGCAAGTTTTTGTGTCTGGAAAACTTAAGCTTGGCTTGATGAATTACCCCAAAAAATAATCCCATATGACATTACGGAGTGAAAGTAAGCACAGTTTGCCAGCTTTTTCATTTTTATATCCCGTATGTCTGCAGAATTTGCATTGCAAATGAGATCTGTTTAGACACTTCAGCAGTTCTGTGGTGTGATCCTCCTAGTTGAACTTATTATCAAGCTGTAATCCCAAGAATTTAACACTGTCCACTTCTTCTATCTGCTTGTCATCATATGTTAGGCGTCTAGTCGTGTGACACCCCTTACAAGTTTTGAACTGCATCTAATCTGATATTTCAAAGTTAAGTGACAAAGAATTGGCCAACACCCAGTGATTAATGTCCACAAATATTTTCTTAGCCGATCCTTCTAAGACTACACTCGCTTTTCTATTTATTGCAATGTTTGCATGATCGACAAACAAAACAAACTTGGCATCTGGTAATGTTACTGATGAAAGGTCATTGACATACACAAGAAAAAGTAAGGGCCCTAAGAGGCAACCTTATGGGATCCCACATGTAATTAATTCCCAGTTGGATCATGCCCGATAGCTTAATACACCTCTCTTTCCTAATAATGTTCTTTGTTTCCAACCAGAGATCAGATTTGTACCATTTTGCAGCATTTCCTGTTACACCATAATATTCTAATTTACTTAAAAGGATATTGTGATTTGCTTTTGGCAGACCACAAAATAAACCAGTTGTCTGCAATTTTTTGTCTAATAAATTAAGTACATTTTTACTGTAAGTGTAGATAGCCTTCTCAATAGCAGAACCCTTTACAAATCCAAACTGCAACTTCGGCAGTATGTTATTTGTGATGAGATAGTTATAAAGCCGATTGTACATTACCTTCTCTAAAATTTTTGAGAATGGTGGCAAAAGTGAAATTAAAGGGATAGTTGATGTTATTTCTTTATCTACCTTCATGACAGTGGCTTAATTTCAGCATATTTCAAGCGTTCAGGAAATTTTCCACTGATAAATGACTTGTTACACAGATAGCTTAATACATTACTTAACTAAAAATCACATTCTTTAATTAAGTTTGTTGATATTTCATCATACCCACTAGATGTTTCTGGTTTTAAAGATTTTATGATGGAATTAGTTCTGCTGGGGTAGTGAGGGTAAAAATCATATAATGGAAGTTAATTGAAATGTATGGTCTGAGGTATACCATGGCAGCATCTACAGAACCTGACAATCCCATCTTTTCAGTAACAGTTATAAAATGTTTGTTAAAAAGTTCTGCAACACTACACACATCTGTCACCAATGAATAATGTACTCTTAATGCTATTTGACCCTCTTCATATCTGGTTCTACCAGTCTCCTCCTTCTCTATATCCCATATTTTCTTTATTTTGTTATCAAATATCACTATCTTTTCCTTGTAATATTTTTGTTTTGATGTCCATATTACAGTCTTTAATATTTTGCAGTATTTCTTGTAATGTGCTGTAGCATCAACATCAGATCTGTTTCAGATTTGTTTTACAAGATACCTCTATTCCTTGAGTAATCCAAGGCTTCTTTGTACACTTTGCTCTAACCTTGGTTAGTTTTGGGAGAAGACAGTGTTCAAATAAGGTAAGCACTTTATTAGCAAAAGTGTTATATTTTTCTTTCATGCCATGAGCAGTGTAAACATCACTCCAGTGAATGTCTCTGAGAAATGTCCTAAAATAATCAATTTTGTCTTATTGATTACCCTCATGAGTTAAGATTTAACAGATTTTATATCCTGTTCAGTATTAACATTTAAAAGAAGGAGCCGCATGTCATGGTCTGAGAGGCTATTGAATATTATTTTGTAATATAACTTTGTTCATTTGACTTTTCTATAAAGATATTATCAATGGCTGTTTGTGAGCTATTGGCTATCCTAGCTGGGAACTTTATGGTGGGAATTGTTGAATGATGGTGTTACTAGCTCAAATAAGTTATTATTGGGAGAGTCATTAAGGAAATCTATATTGAAGTCACCAGCATGCACTATTTCTTTGTTTTTGGTTGTTAAATGGGCCAGTGCAGCTTCAAGATGGTTTATGAACAGATTAAAGTTACCTGCAGGTGCTCGATATGCACTTAATATTATTAAGGATTTTCTATAAAATTCTACTTCTGTTGCACATGCTTCCATAAACTGTTCTAGGCAAAATTTATGAAGGCCTGTGTTCTTAAATTTATGACAGTTCCTGATGAATGTGGCAACTCCTCCTTTCCCTATTTCTGCTCTACAAAAGTGAGATGCTAACCTAAATACTATAAAACTTAGAAGTTCTATACCAGTGCTCACATTATGTTCAGAGAGGCAGATTAGATGAGCTGTGTTTGAGGACTCTAATTCATCTATCAGATAATTAATTCATTAATTTTATTTCTCAGTCCTCGAATATTTTGATGCAATACAGATAGCCAATATTTGACATTGACTGAGTTGAAATTGGGTATAGTTGAAATTTCTGCTGATTGTCGAAAATTCTTAACCAACAGCTGTTTATGCTGATGTAATAATCTAGAATTATGTTTTTTGGTTTCTTTCTCAATCTGAAGGTTTGTCCCAATCCTAACCTCTTTTGAAACTTGATTTCTTTCTGTTCTCCTTACCCTAAAAAAGGGTATTTTTGGAACCCTATAACCACTGGTATTTTATCACTCATGGCAGTGTCTCCCCCCTTTAACTTTGCTGCTATTTTCCCAGCCAGTTTACCCTTCCTTTTCCTGTTGAGGTGAAGGCTATGCCTAGTATAATCCCACCTATTGAGAGAATCAATAGGAACCACACCAATGTGTGACCCTGCACCTGTCATAAGCAGCTGTTCCAACTCCAAATTAACTCTTCTGACAGAAGAGTTCAAATGAGGTCGGTCATGACGCCCAAGAACAGATACAAACTCAACACAAGTATGCTTCTTTGCTGATACAGTTTTTGCCAGGTCACACTCTATACTGTAACCAGGATCTCAGGCCCACCCACTATTACCATGGTGTCTTCCTTAGTGAAATCTTTGCAAAGAGATCGTAAATCCTCTGTCACCTGCTCCAGACCAGCACTAGGTTTAAAAAAACTGGTGGCCTGGTATTCAGATCCTAGTTCATCCTGCAAAAGTTGGACAACACCTCTTCCATGGGAACTACCTAACAACAATACTTTCTTTATCATTACTGATTTCCCTACATTCATACTTTTCAATTTGCTGCTGAAAGTTTGTTGTGCCTGTCTACAGCTGCAGCTGCCTAAGGCTCACAAGCTTCTAACTGAAGCAACAGGTGAAATGTATTTTCCACATTCACCGCGAAGCTGTCAAAGTTCTAGACCTGTTCCTCCTGTTGCCTATTGCCACTTCCCACCTCTCTTTAGCCTTCTCCCTCCTTAACCTGTCAAGATCTCCTCTGACCTTATTGTTCTCTTATGTAAACAAATGGGCCACTTACCCTAGCCTATGTTTTGTTTATTTAGGTTGTAAATAATGGGTAGTAACTGTCATGATAATTACAGTCAATGGACTAAAACTGTTTTTGTAATTACAGTTAATAGGCAATAACTGTCAGTGATTCATTGTACTTTATAGGGAACATGGCAGCTGAGTAGGACACTTGCATTCACATTAGACATTCTTCATGAAAAAGACAGTAACTTATCCCAAAAATGGTGTCTCCCCTGCCCTAATGTTGCAGTGTGCTCCTTTTGGTTGTTCCCCCATCATTGATGCTCCCCCTGCCCCACCATTCTTAGTGTCTCCTGCTTCCTGAAAGTGACCTTCCTAGTCTGAAAATAGCATAAACCAGACCCTGCCTCATTTTAGTTTGGCAAATTGAGAAAGTATTTCCCAAAACAATTATTGGGGAAGCAAGAATTATTATGAATTTCTCTTCCTACTTTTAATAATAGAAATTGCACTTCGAGTGTAAATACTTTAACTAATGTGAACATATCATGATCTCCGGAATTGTTATTCTGAGATCGTAGATGTATCTTAGTGCTACAAAAAATTATGTCTGGTATAGATATTAAATATTTTTCTTTCTGAGTCGAAACAAATTGAAATTTTTTTTTAAATTCTGAGATATCACTTCCTCAGGGTCAAACCAAAGTTAATGCTAATTTCTGCTAGCGTGGTTTTACATAAAGGTAAATTTTCAACAATTAAAGATAATTGTGCTGTGTTAACTGAAAATCTGACTTCGTAAATAACTTTTAAATGCATGTTGTTCAGAATGTAGAGCACGAGAAATGAAAGAAAACTAATTTTAAGCTATTTTTCAGAATTA